>NW_011499921.1:247202-248558 GCF_000495115.2 Populus euphratica | reverse complement strand
TGGAGTTTTACAAACATGTTGTAAAATCCAGAAATGCAAGAAAATAATTTTTGTTGTGTTTAAGAAATTCATGCGAAAACACATTTTCAAAACTTCCAATATATATATATTTTTTGTATAAAAAAAAAATTCAAAACATGTTAGGGTATTGGCCGTATGTAACACACAAGAAAATATTTTTATATATTTTTTTGTTAAAACACAAACATCACGATTAGACGTAAACACCAAAATGGAAAGTAGCAAACCATCACTCATATTACAAGAATTACAAGAAACATGAAACAATTCATAGCAAAAATTGTTTAAAGCCAAATCAACTTAAGATTCTATATAAACCCATATGCATGAGGGAACCAAAGTTTTGAAGCTGAAATTTTGAAATCAAAATCGTACTGCATGTGACCATGACTCATGACTAAATTTTTACAATCCGGGAGAAACTACCATGCTAATTTCATACAAAAAGGAAGAACTTGAAACATCATGCTTTTATAGCACATATATATCTCGGACTAGAAAACAAAACAGACCTGGCCGACTATCAAAAAAATAATAATAATAGAAGGACACGAACAGAAAAAAGGAGTTGCTGATGGAGAAAACAACAGCCCCTTTCCCCGTCTCCTTAATTCTGAACCAACGAAAGAAAAGAGATAACCACGGTAGAAACAACACAAGGGAAGCAAGAAAAACCAGAGGCTAGCTAACTCTTAACAGTTACCCATCTAAAACTCAAAACCACGGCAAAAAATAAAACAAGGGAAGCATTCATTGTACAGTCTAGAATTGAAAACAAATGTGCAAAGCAAAGACAAAACAGTAAAGGCAGCAAAGGAGGAAAAAGTTAAGACTTGCCTGCAGGTCTCACCGTTTTCTTTTCTGCAGAAGATGAAATAAAACCAAGCAAGTGTTGTTGTCAAAGATCAGCAGCAAAACTCCCTCTCCGTCTTGTCTTTTTTTTTTTTCTTTCCTCACAATAACACCAGAATGCAAGAAAAGAACTTCCTCTATTTACTGTGTTTTTTACTCTCTACCTCTCTTACATTTTTCTCTTCTTTTATGCTCTTTTTCTCTTCATTTTTTCTCTCTTTTTTGCTCTCTTTTCCCGCTTCTTTGCTCTCCTTTTCCTCTATTCTTTCCTCCCTTTTTCTCTGCCGCCCTAGGTCATTAGAGGGGCTTATAAATAGTTCAACATATCTCTATTTAGGAAGGATTCAATGCATTAATCCTAGGACGCAAATCCCTACTGATTTGCAGTAAAAAAAATGCAAAAGGAAACTGCAATATTCTGATTTTGTGTTGGTGCTTTACGTCTAATTTCTTTCCAGTTTTGGAGGATGGTGTGGCTCTTTT
>NW_011499921.1:244749-246274 GCF_000495115.2 Populus euphratica | reverse complement strand
AATGCCGAGAATCCTAACATAACTGAGAGTATGAACTAAGAAAAAAATCACAAGAACTAAGCCAAAAATAGAAATTTTTTAGTGCAGACTCGGGTCAATATCCTTCTCGCGGCAGAATTCTCTACCTTTACGTTAGATATTCAAACAAGAATATCTTGAGCTTCTGACATTGAAATCAAGCAATTCAAGAGCCTAAAATTATCTACACGTCTAGGACTACAACTTTGATGAAAGAGTCGAAGTGAGATAAACTCTTTTTATAGAACAGAAACTAGCAGTAATCTAGTTGGTCAAAAGGGATTTCCGGGTTTAACTCAAAAAACTGACAAATGCAAGAATTCTGATATGACTGAGAGTATGAACTAAGAACAAAAGTCACAAAAACTAAGCCAAAAATAGAAATTTTTTGGTGCAGACTCGGGTCAATATCCTTCTGGTGGCAGAATTCTCTGTCTTCATGTTAGATATTCAAATAGGAATATCTTGATCTTCTGACATCGAAATCAAGTGATTCAAGAGCCCAAAATTATCTACATGTCTAGGGCTCCAGCTTTGATGAAGGAGTCGAAGTGAGATAAAATCTTTTTATAGAACAGAAACTAACAGTAATCTAGTTGGTCAAAAAGGATTTCCGGGTCTAACTCAAAAACTGACAAATGTCGAGAATCTTGATATGAATGAGAGTATGAACTAAGAACAAAAATCACAAAAATAGGCCAAAAATAGAAATTTTTTGGTGCAGACTCAGGTCAATATCCTTCTTGCGGTAGAATTCTCTGCCTTTACGTTAGATATTCAAACAGGAATATCTTAAGCTTATGATATCAAAATCAAGTGATTCAAGAGCCTAAAATTATCTACACGTCTAGGACTACAACTTTGATGAAAGAGTCGAAGTGAGATAAACTCTTTTTATAGAACAGAAACTAGCAGTAATCTAGTTGGTCAAAAGGGATTTCCGGGTTTAACTCAAAAAACTGACAAATGCAAGAATTCTGATATGACTGAGAGTATGAACTAAGAACAAAAGTCACAAAAACTAAGCCAAAAATAGAAATTTTTTGGTGCAGACTCGGGTCAATATCCTTCTGGTGGCAGAATTCTCTGTCTTCATGTTAGATATTCAAATAGGAATATCTTGATCTTCTGATATCAAAATTAAGTGATTCAGGATCTCAAAATCATCTACGCGTCTAGGACTACAACTTTTATGAAGGAGTTGAAGTGAGATAAAATCATTTTAGAGAACATAATTTAGTAATAATCTAGGTGGTCAAAAAGGTTCTTGATCTGACAATGCTAAAGCATCCAAATCTGACTGAGAATCTGCCCTGAGAACAATGATTCCTAAGACCTAATAAAGGTATAGGTCAATTTTTCAACATGTCATGAGTGACAAAATATAGATAGGATGGTTAGATATCGTACGAAACCAAGTCAGAATCAGAGTCTAAGTTGGAATAAAAAAAAAAAATTGCAACAGCAGCAAAACCTTTTTTTTTTTTTTTTCTTTTTTCAAATTTTT
>NW_011499921.1:239447-244623 GCF_000495115.2 Populus euphratica | reverse complement strand
AATTGAAGCCTAATTGCTTCAAGTTTATTGAGCAAAGGCAAGATTGAAAGAAGAGAAATTAAACTGAAACAATAGAAGAAATGGGTGGTAGTTCTAAAATTGGTGTGAAAAGTTCAATTTTGTGCTTATACTTTTAAAATTTCATTATTTGTTTTATGTTAGGAACTATTCTTTCTTTGTAGCCCTACTTATAAAAAAATTCCCTTTATTTTTATTTAATTTCTTTCCTATGCAATTTTTTAATTATTATTTTATTAAATAAAATACTTGTTCTAAGAAACAATGTTATTAAATAGAATCAACTCTATGACCCGTGTTTCAAGATTAGATGTCTACAACTACATCTATCTTTTAACTTTTTAATTTAATTTAATCTTTGGTTAAATATCATTTATTTTTTATCTAGTTTTCACATAAAATCATAACATCTTTTACGAATATGTGTAGTCTTACAAATTCAATTTTTTTAATATAAAAAAATATTTAAACATTAACATTTTTATAATAAAAAATAATTATAAACTCAAAATAAACATAATAGATATTTTTTAAAATATTAAAATAGTGATATGATGGTTTTAAAAAAAATATTAAAACAAATTGAATTAAGTTAAAATATTAAATTTATAATATTAGTTATGATATTATGATAACCTTACAGAAAATAAATCAAAATAAATTATAAAGGTTAATATCTAACAAACTCTATATAGAATAATAAAATTAAAAAAAAATAAAAAACAAAAAAAATTATTCAAATCAACTTGGGTTAACTTGTCAAACCTATAACCTAGATCATAATATTAGAATAGTTTCATAGAAAACAAGTAAAAAAACCTACGAAGTCTAGTTTTTAATTAACATAATTCTGAAAAATAAATTTAAAAAATAATTAAAAAATATCAAAAACATAAATCAAGTTAATTAAAATAACATATTAAACATGTAACATAAATTATGAAATCAAAATGACTTCATAAAAAATAAATAAAAAATATAAAGCATTATTTCTACATTGAAGATTGAAATTGAAAAAAATAAATAAATTCATAAAACTGCGATATCTTCATAAAAAACAAATTGAAAACAATAATAATGAAACTTTATTCCCAAAATAATATATTATTGAAGGATGAAATAAAAAAGAAAAAAAAAGATTGAATTGTTGGAGGAAAAAATTAATATATATATTTAATTAGAAAATAAAAAAAAAATTGAGTCAACTCAACTCAACTCAAGTCTTCTAAACTTGTAATCCAAATTATGAGATTAAGATAATTATATAGAAAATAAATTGAATAAAATTATAAAACTCCACTAAAAAAATATTCAATTAAAAAGGACCAAGAAAAATATACAAAGTAAACTTCAATCAACTTGACAACCTTATTGAGTTACGAGATTAAAATAACTTGCTAAACTTATAACTTGAATAATGAGATAAAGATAAATTCATATAAAATAAACAAAAAAATTATAAAACCACATTTCTAACTAATCTATGTTGAAGTTTGAATTCATGAAAAAAAGAAGAAGAAAAACTAAACTCATAAGATCATTATATAACAAAAAAATCAAAAATAATTATGAAGTATAATTTTCAAAACAACATAATATTAAAAAAAGAATTAAAAGAATTAATTTGTTAAATAGTGAAATTAAAAAAATAAAAAACAAAACACAACTTTAATAATATTTTATGAAAGTGACTATAATGATCTAGCAATACCTCTAATGTTTTGTTAATAATTGTATTCATCAACGGAAAAACCAAGTTCGATGAGTTTTTCAATAAAAGTTCAATCTGTCTATAACATTGTGCCATGGGAGACTTTCATAATGCAAATGAGCTTTAGTTTAAACTAGTTTGATTACCTAGACGATAGAGCATTTTGTTTTCTCCATGTAAAAAAATTATGATACAAGAGTTAACTTTTTATTAACAAGAAAAATTTAATTTAGATTGAAATTGAATTACTAAAATTTTAATTGGTTTGAATTAATTAAATTTTATTTTATTTTTTAAATCAAACATTAACTAAACGAAAACAACCACCCCATATAAATTCAAACATAATTCTAAGTGGTATTGTGATGGTTTTTATTTTTATTTTTATTTTTTCCTAACCCCCCCAAAAAAAAAAGTTAGCCAAATAAATTTTGATTTTTACATAAAACCTTCATATCTAATTACATTTCAAACCTTGATTTTATAAAAATTAAAATAATCATATAAAAAAATCTATCACTTAGCTTTATCTAAAAACAATAATCATATAAAAAAATCTATCACTTAGCTTTATCTAAAAACATGCATTTCAAACCTTGATTTTATAAAAGTTAAAATAATTTTTTTTCCATTCATGAAAACCTATTTTTATAAGTTTTTATAAATGTTAATAGTCTTTAGTTATCGTTAGCAAATTTTTATAAGTTTTATTGATATGAATAATCTTTTGATTAAATAAAGAATTTATTTAAAAACAATTATTAAATGCAATTTTGTATATGACCCGTGTTGCAAAATTAAATATCTTAATTTACATGTATCTCTCAGTTTTTCTAGTTTAGTCTTTACTTATCATTAACATTTTTCTTTTTATGTTTATTGACACAGATAATTATCGATTTAAGCTTTTTGATTTTTTTTTATTAAGAATTCATTTATAGAAAAAAAATATTTTGGAAAAGCTTATATATTTATTTTTTTAATAAAAAACAAAATTATTTAATTTTTTTACGCAAAGCACCAATTAAATAGCTAATTACTTCTAAAGTAATATAAAATTTCTCACCAATTACAGACTAAACCGTATCTCAAAATATTTCTATTGCATAATTCAAGAATCACGCACAAAGTTTCAATTGTGAGAATCTTCCTTAATGAGAAGGCTAAAAACAACTAAGCTAATTCTATAGAATATAATCCCGATATTCACTTAATATCATCCATTAATTTTTTATTAACAAATCTTATAAATCTAATGCTAATGAATTGAAGAGAAAACTTTGTAGCGTTTATAACCTAGAAGAGTAAACATTCAATCGATTCAAATTTTGAAGAATATTCAAAAATGAATTTTTGGAAGATATTCCAAATGAAAAAACTTTAAAGAAACTTTCTCTTTATATAAAAAATAAAAGACCCAATACTGTAAAATTAAGAATTAAAATGCAGGAATTAAAGTCAATACTGTAAAATTAAGAATTAAAATGCAGGAATTAAAGTGGTTTTCTAACAGGCACAAATTAATTAATATAATTGGAATAATTTGATTCCCTTAGTTGATATACTATTAAATTAGGACTCGATTTTGGAAATAAATGAATTAATTATACACGTGAAACTTTCCAATTATACCAATTAAAGATTTAATTGATATAATGGGAATAATTTAATTCCCGTTCTGTGCAATATATATGGAATTAGGAATTAAAATTTTACTCGATTAAGAAAATAAATCAATTATTCATACAAGAAAACTTTCCAATTATAGCTATTGATGAGCATGCCATAATTATTCCTGTAGCTAGCAGTATAAATAGCAATGCTCACTGCACCCTCTCCAGTAATACCAATTCATGCAAAACAATGGCTTCGAAGAAAGTTATTAATATTCCTTTTGTTCTCATTGCAGTTCTCTTGCTATGCCAAGGTTTGTGTTTCTTATATATATATATATTATTTTATTAAATTTGGGAGACAAATACTTTAATATATATATCATGCATCGCGGTTTGATAATTAATTTGATGTGTTTATTTTGTATTTTCAGATTATAAAAGTAATGTTGCTGCACAATCTCAATGCTGCACTGAACATCCTGAGCTGGGAAGGTGTCAGCCTGGTGTCGATGATAAAAGGCCAAATGGAAAATGCTGGCGATATTGCATGAAAAATTGCGATGAAAACAAAGGAGGTGTCTGCAAACTAAACAACAATAAACATCATTGCCATTGTTATTGTTGATTCTGGTGTTATATCTATCAATAAATTAAATTGAGATACGGTTTAATTAATAAAGCTTGATTTCCTTTTCTCTTTCTTTGTATATTTGAGGTGATTTCAAAGTTCCTTGATTTCCTTTTTTTTTTTTTATGGCAATAATTATTTAACAAATCTGTCACTCAAAAGCTTAACTTAAATTCGTAAAGCTTGGATTAAATTGATAAGCCTTAGATTATATATAATTCATATTATAAAAAAAATCATTAATTTATATCCATAACTCCACATAAGAGAATGCAATCCTTAAAAGCTTTATATAATCCTTAATTTAAATTTGTAAAGCTTGGATTAAATTGATAAGCCTTAGATTATATAGAATTCATATTATAAAAAAAAATCATTAATTTATATCCATAACTCCAAATAAGAGAATGAAATCCTTAAAAGCTTTTTTTTCTTTTTTTTCGACTGCTATATCATTAAACAACATGAACATCATAATATGCTCCGGTACTAACATGTAAATTGAACTCCATGTCTTCTTAAGAAAGAGATTAAAATATTTATAGATACATTTAACAAAAAAATACAAAATGGAGAAAAAAGGAAGGGCTTTCATGGTAGAATGTAAGAATCCTCTCTAAAGCATGGAGGTGTTGTCGGGAATTGAAAAACCCATTTCACAAATTGAAGACTAATCGAAAGATGTAGGAGGTGTCATAGGAAAGAATTCAAAAAACCCATTTGTCTGTTCTGGCATAAAAAGAAGCATCCATTGTTCTGTGCATGGAATTTCTTGTAGTGGTTATAGTAGCTTGGCTTTACTCGCTTCATTTCTCTGGTCAAGCTGAATCATAAAGTCTCGAGGAGGGAGGGAGGGGTAGATGATCATTAACATTCTTATATGCTATTAAATCTTCAATTTGTCTTTGCATCACCTCTGGTGAACTTGAATCATAAAGCATGCAATCACGATGATTGTCTGTGAACTCTCACTATTAGCAATACAACAGCAGCAGCAAACAACACTATCCCATCTCCTTCATCTCTGTGCAGCTTCATAAATCACAACTCTACAGCAGCAACATCACAGGAGCAGCAACAGCAGCAGCAACAGCAGCAGCAACTGAAGATAACAGCAGCAGCAGCAGTAGCATCAGCATCACAGCATCCCCTGACCAAATCCTGATCAACTCCCTGCATGCCAACATCCAAGATTGTAGGGAA
>NW_011499921.1:236424-239383 GCF_000495115.2 Populus euphratica | reverse complement strand
TGTAGGGCAAATACTCCAACAGAAATTATAGCTGGATGCAAATCAGAGACAAATCAGCCTCCATAATCAAGAAATCCTGTACCTATAGCAACAAGTACAAGTATGAAAAGTCAATAGTTACGCTTTATTTATATATAGTTACATCCTGCACAAGTTGTCATGTGTATGCGTACGCTTTATTTTGTATACCAATAAGAAGAGAATTAATTCATCACCATCATCTGCTGCTTTGTTCTCTTCGTCTGCCATATTTTTCTCTCTCACCACCAATTATCACTATTTAAGTAAGAATATTTCCAGGTCTACTGGTTTTTGATATTTGCCTGCAAATTCTAAAAGGCAAGAGACACCAAAATGTAAACCTCATATAATTGTTTTGCTATTGTGATATATATTAAAGAATAATATAAATCATGATGTAGAAAAATGTGCTCGATAAAAGACACATGCCTGGACATAATGATTTTTGAGGACACATGTTCAAAGCCTAAATAAGCACTTTGTTACAGAGAATAGCCTAGAAAAATGCATGAGGGTCTAATTTATGAGCAGTGTGTGGAGGAGACCAATGATAACATAAACATTTAAAATTATGAAGTTTTTTATAATTTGGAGAATGTTAAAAAATAACTGTATAAGGTGAAAAATTTTGTAACACGGTAATCAACATGCGATTAATGAGATAGACTACGGTAGCAAAAGCATAAGACCCAAAAATACATGGTAAATTAAGATTTATAAGTTAAAAGTGAGAGGCCTGTTTCTACAATGTGTCTATGGTGGTGTTCTGCAAAGACATTGTGTTCAAGGGTATGTGGGGATAATGTTAGATTAGATATTTCATGTATAACAAAGAATTCTATTAACGCAATATATTCACCCTATTGTTAGAATGCAGAGTCACAATTTTTTTCTTGAAATAATTTTCTATTATTGCTTTAAAGCAAATAAAGGTGTTTTTGACATTAAATTTTTTCTTTAACGGATGAAATTATATGTATTTAGTGAAGTGATCCACAAAAATAATATAGTACTTAAAACCGCCAACAAACAAAATAGATGATGTCCATACATAAGAAAATATTATTTCAAGAGGTTTATGAGAAGTCGAAGTGGAGATAGAAAATTGTAGCCTGTGACTTTTATTACAGTGACATACATTGTAGACAAAGTCTTTAGATATTAAAAATGAATTAAAATTATGCTCAGTTAAAATTGTTTTTGGATCAAGTTGTCATAGGATGACAAGGAAATGGTTCTATCGGTGTTGGTATGGTTGCTGTTTGGTTGAGGATGGTCAGGGTAGGGACAGGAGTGGTGGAAGAAGGCAAGGAAGGGATGTTTGATGGGTTGTCCAACCTTGGTGAGGGATGAAGGACCACTAGCGGAGGAGAAACTGGAGGGAGAGTTCTTGCTTCAGGTGCAGCTGCAGAAAAAATGTGTAGAAATGGATGATAGAATGGTGATAACTAGTGGAATCTACATGTCAATTGATGTAGATATGCATGGTGGCTCCTGTTTGTGTAAACTATAAACTAAGCTTGGACATAGGTGCTCCACTGGCTGATCCTACACACTAGTTATCTGTCTCTAACTTGGTTTTTTGTTTGTTCCGCTGTAAATAAGCTCTTCCAATTCATGCACAAGCCTGCCGATGTCCACTAAAAACTAGTGAAATTTCTCCTTCGATATTTACTTGGTATTGTCAACCACTGTCTGCTACTTTATTGTTATTCCACCTATTTAGTTTATGCATTTTTTGATGCAGACTTGGGGGGACATGAAAAATTTATTCTCTATTAGCGCATATGTAATATATCTTGGTTAGAATCTCATCTCCTGGTCTTCCAAGAAATAACACACCATGACATGTTCATTCACTGAAGCTAAATACAGAGCAGTTGTAGCCACAATAGCTGAAATCAACTAGGTGTGCTCTTTATTGTTTGAACTATATTTCCTAGTGAGTCATACTCCAGTCATTTACTATGACAATATTGATGCCACCCAACTGCACTCTAATCCTGTGTTTTACTCAAGAATGAAATATTTTGCTATTGACTTATACTTTATTCAACAAAGAGTTCAATCTGTATTCTACAAATGTCTCATGTATCTTCAAAAGATTAGTTAGTTGATGTACTAATGAAATCACTAACCCGCTCGTAGTTATGGCTTCTTAAAGACAAGATTGGACTCTTTGACTCCATCCATCTTGAGGGGCATTAAGCAAATATCCAAGTGTGGAATTAATTCCAACTAAACCTCTAGAAAAATAGAATTTAAGCTAATGATAAGATTTGTATATAATGAAACTCTAATTTTTGTGTTTGATTAGAACTCTGCAACATTGTTTTTATTGTATGTATATAACCTCTGGTTGAATAAATAAAGCTGAGCTTTCACATTCAATAATAAGATTTCATCTCTACAGTATGTTGGCCTTGAATGCCTAGATTCAGCTAGGAGAAAAGACTGAGGATAGCGGTTAGGGATTTTTTAAATAAATAATTTTATAATATTAACATTGCAATAGCTATTTAGTTATTAATTAGAATATAAGATAATGTTGTAGATATTTCAAACTTTTTCATTGGTTTTTTTCAGCACAAGTCAATAAAGATGTAAAATGTTATGCAACTTATAAACCGTGAGATGTAAAATAAAATTAAAGATAAAATTTTAAAAATGATTAAAATTATAAGATGATAAAGGTAACTTTTCCTTTAATTATTCTTTTTTTGTTTCATGTTTTATTCTTAAATTTTGATTTGTGTTTTATTATAATTTTTCTTTTTATATAAATAGTGATCTCACATTATAGATGACATGTGCCCATTTAATAAAGGCCCCATAAACAATATAATAGATTTTAAGTGAGACACTTAAATTTTAAGTCTTGTGATCAATTTGCATGTACATCAAAATTTAATATTAATTGAAAAAAAAGTACAAATAT
>NW_011499921.1:230104-236236 GCF_000495115.2 Populus euphratica | reverse complement strand
AAAAAAATAGAGACACTTGACTTTATATATATATATATATATATATATATATATAACACCAAAATTTTCATTATCTTGCTTCCTGAAGGATAAAAAAGGATTAATGAGAGATTACATTTTTATAGACTAATTTTGAAATTGAATTTGACAAGGTGGAGGTTTAATTACTTATGAGAAATTTAAAGAAAAAGGAGACAAAAATATAAAGTCCTGGTTTTTTTTAGTTTTGTTTTCTTAATGAAATCATTATGATAATTAACAAAAACTAATTCTCCTCATGGAGCATTGTTCGGTGGAGCAATGCTTTTTTTTTTTAATTTAGTTTTTTGTTTTATCTTTTAATGCTAGGATTTTTTATCCTTATTTCATGACTCAGTTTGCGAGTTTGAATAATTAACTCAAGTTTTATTTATCTTTTTATTTATTTTTTTTTAATTTTATCATTCAATATTTGATTGATTTTGAATTAAACTTCATATTTTTGTTTTTTAGATCTCATTATTTAAGTTATGAGTTTGAAGTGTTAACCCGGGTTGACATATTTTTTTTTATACTTTTATTTTTAATTAATTTTTTTTTAAATTTCATCCTTCAACATTAAGTTGATTATGAATTGAACTTCATAATTTTTTATTTTATTTTATTTTTATAAATCGTAGTCACATGACCTGGGTTGTAGGTTGGACATGTTAACTTAGGTCAACTCAAGTTATTTTTTTAGGTTTTTGAAATGATGTTTTTTCAATTTTAACCTTCAATATTGAGTTGATTGAGAATTGAGTTTCATAATTTATTTTATATAGAGTTATCTTGATCTAATGACCTAGATCAATATAATATATTTCTATCTCAATATTTTAAAAAACAAATGTCTTGAAATTTATTTTTAGTAAAATTATATTTTTAATAGTTGTCCGAGTTATTTTTAAACATGTAAAGTTGATCAGGTCATCAACCCTCTCACTGTTTAAATTTTTTTGTACTAGAAAACACAATAACAACACCTAAATATTTTTTTTCATTAAAAAAAATTGATTTAACTCACAATAGAGTGCAAGCCAATGATCTAGTATAAAAACTATTAAACATCTAACCTATCTACAATTCTTAAATTTTAGATGTTTTATTTATGAAACATAAAAAGAAAATATATAGTCTATCTTGCTAGACTAGATGCAAACATTATAAGAAACTCTAAGCTGTGTGGGAAATCCATGGTAGCCTAAAATAATGTTTAATTGTTTAATGTCTCATATTTCACTATAAATTTGTTATGAAAACTTTTTTATTTTTATTTTCATTTTAATTCTCAAGCTTATGTTTTTACCAATCGAATTCTTTCATGGCTAAATTGAAGCCTAATTGCTTCAAATATGTTGAGCAAGGATAAGATTAAAAGAAAAGGGATTAAAGTGAATAGGTAGAGCAAATGGGTGGTAATTTAGGAAATGATGTGAAAAGTTCAGTTTGGTGCTCATACATTAAAAAGTATAAACTTTTGGTTCCTTGATATTTCAAAAATTCAATTTTAGTCCAAAATCATATTTTCCATAAATTTAATCTCTAGTTTGAGAGGGGAGTGAGGAAGTTGTTGGATTTTAGTGATAGAAAGATAGCATGTATTGACATTAATTAGAGCCATAAAGAAATCAATTTTGATGTTAATATGTTCCCTTTAATGCAGAAAGTTTATTGTAGGTGTTCTTTACCCTTAACCTTATCTAAGATGATAGATTTGTGCTAAAAAATGTTTTTGAATTTTGGTTGATTCTAATTTTTTCGAATGGATTTTTGGGTTATTTACAACTATATACGAGTTTATTAAGGTATCTTGGGTGTTATATATATGTTTTAGGTCAAAATAGATTCAAAATGAGTTTTTAAGATAAAAACTTTGGAATTTTAGTAACGGCAAACAAGACATCATCTGCTTTAAAAGGCAACATATCATCCACCTTTTAATTAACAAAAAAAGAAAATCAGCCCACATTCGTCGGGCCATCTAAGTTAGACCCGCGTGCTTGAGTTTTTTTTTTTTTTGTTTTTTTATTGCAATTTCATCATTTATTAGCTATATTTTATTTAATTTTAATATTTTTTAACAAATTCTCATAATTTTTTTGGGTAGAATATGATTTCATTCCTAGTTGACAGGTAAGATTTCATTGTTTTTTTATATTAGGAGATATTTTTTCTCTGTAGCCCTACTTATAAAAATTTTCCCTTTATTTTTTATATAATCTCTTTCCTATGTATTTTTTTATTATCATTTTATTAAATCAAACATTCATTCTAAGAAACAAATATCTGCAACTACATCTATCTCTAAACTTTTTAATTTTATCTTTAGTTAAATATCAATTATGTTTTCCTTGGTCTTCACATAAAATCATAACATCTTTTACAAATACATGCAAACTTACATGGTTTATTTTATTTTATTTTATTTTATTCAATCTCTTTCATGTATGTGTTTTTTTTATTATTATTATTGTTTGATTCAATAAAGAATTTATTCCTATAAAAAAATTTATTAGACACAATTGTGAACATGACTTGTATTACAAAATCAAATATCTTAATCTACATCTATCTCTCTATTTTTCTAATTTAGTGTTTAGTTATCGTCTTTTAATTAAATAAATAATTTATTTAAAAAAGTTATTAAATATAATTTTGTATATGCTGTTGTTGCGAGATCAAATATCTTGATTTATATTTATCTTTTAATTTTTCTAGTTTAGTCTTTTACTTATCATTGACATTTTTCTTTTTAGTTTTATTGACATAGATTATTATTGATTTAAGCTTTTTGAATTTTTATTATGAACATTTTTATAGAAAAAAAAATGTTAGAAAAGCTTGTATCATTTTGTTTTTTGTTTTTATGAGATATAAAATTATCCAACTCCTAGCAGATCACCGTCAAATAGCTAATTACTTTTAAAATAATATACAATTTCTTGTCAATTACAGGCTACACCGTATATCAAAATATTTCTATTGCATAATTCAAGAATCACGCACAAAGTTTCAATTGAGAGAATCTTACTTAATGAGATGGCTAAGAACAACTAAGCTAATTCTATAGAATATTATCCCGATATTCACTTAATCTTATTCATTAATTTTCTAGTAACAAATCTTTTAAATCTAATGCTAATGAATTGAAGAGAACACGTTTTAGCGTTTATAACCTAGAAGGGTGAACATTCAATGGATTCAAATTTAGAAGAATATTCAAAAATGAATTTTTGGAAGATATTCCAAATGAAAAAACTTTAAAGAAACTTTCTCTTTATATAAAAAATAAAAGACCCAATACTGTAAAATTAAGAATTAAAATGCAGGAATTAAAGTTGTTTTCTAACAGGCACAAATTAATTAATGTAATTGGAATAATTTGATTCCCTTAGTTGATATACTATTAAATTAGGACTCGATTTTGGAAATAAATGAATTAATTATACACGTGAAACTTTCCAATTATACCAATTAAAGATTTAATTGATATAATGGGAATAATTTAATTCCCGTTCTGTGCAATATATATGGAATTAGGAATTAAAATTTTACTCGATTAAGAAAATAAATCAATTATTCATACAATTAAACTTTCCAATTATAGCAATTGATGAGCATGCCATAATTATTCCTGTAGCTAGCAGTATAAATAGCAATGCTCACTGCACCCTCTCCAGTAATACCAATTCATGCAAAACAATGGCTTCGAAGAAAGTTATTAATATTCCTTTTGTTCTCATTGCAGTTCTCTTGCTATGCCAAGGTTTGTGTTTCTTATATATATATATATTCTTTTTTTTTATTAAATTTGGTAGACAAATACTTTAATATATATATCATGCATCGCGGTTTGATAATAAATTTGATATGTGTTTATTTTGTATTTTCAGATTATAAAAGTAATGTTGCTGCACAATCTCAATGCTGCACTGAACATCCTGAGCTGGGAAGATGTCAGCCTGGTGTCGATGATAAAAGTCCAAATGGAAAATGCTGGCGATATTGCATGAACAATTGCGATGAAAACAAAGGAGGTTTCTGCAAACTAAACAACAATAAACATCATTGCCATTGTTATTGTTGATTTGGTGTTATATCTTTCAATAAATTAATTTGAGATACGGTTTAATTAATAAAGCTTGATTTCCTTTTCTTCTTCTCCGTCTATTAGAGGTAATTTCAAAGTTCCTTAATTTATATCCATAACTCCATATAAGAGAATGAAATCCTTAAAAGCGTTTTTTTTTTTCCCGGGACAGCTATATCATTAAACAACATGAACATCATAATATGCTCCGATACTAACATGTAAATTGAACTCCATGTCTTCTTAAGAAAGAGATTAAAATATTTGTGCGTGTGTGTAATTTTTTTAAAATATACAAAATGGATAAAAAAGGAAGGGCTTTCATGGTAGAATGTAAGAATCCTCTCTAAAGCATGGAAGTGTTGTCGGGAATTAAGAAACCTATTTCTCAAATTGAAGACTAGACGAAAGATGGAGGAGGATCCAGATGAAAAATAAGAGGGAGAGTGTGACTTAGTTGAAGAGGAGGTGTCATAGGAAAGAATTGAAAAAACCCTTTTGTCTGTTTTGGCATAAAAAGAAGCATCCATTGTTCTGTGCATGGAATTTCTTGTAGTGGTTATAGCTAGTAGCTTGGCTTTCTCGCTTCGTTCCTCTGGTCAGACTGAATCATAAAGTCTCGAAGAGGGAGGAAGGGGAAGATCATTAACATTCTTATATGCTATTAAATATCAACTCGTCTCTGCTCCAGTACATCTGGTGAATTTGAATCATAAAGCATGCAATCACTAGCTATGATTGTCTGTGAACTTCTAATCATAAAGCATGCAATCACTAGCTATGACTGTCTGTGAACTTCTCACCACCAATTATCACCATGTCTGCAAGTAAGAATATTTCTTTCTAGGTCTTTCGGTTTTTGATATTTGCCTGCAAATTCTAAAAGGCAAGAGACACCAAAATGAAAACGTGATATAATTGTTTCGCTACTGTGGTTTGTTGGGTTTGAATGGCTGGATTCCAGCTAGGAGAAAAGAATGAGGTAGCGGTTAGGGATTTTTTTTAAGTTGATAATTTTATAATGTTAACATTGGAATAGCTATTTAGTTGTTAATTAGAATATAATATAATGTTGTAGACATTTCAAATATTTTCACTGGTTTCTTTAGAATGTTAAATGAAGATGTAAAGTATAATGCAACTTATACATCGTGATGTGTTGTTACTCATTTTTGAGCTTCACGTGTTGAAGACGGTGTATACTTTTTTTAAACCAAGTTTAGTAGTTTAACTCATTTTTGTTGCAAGATTGTCAAAAGTAGAGAAGAAAGAAATGTTTGTCAAACCTTGTTTGAGCTTGTCACACGCGTGCACTATTATGGCAAAAAAAATATCCACTCTCAAAATATATTACCTTCTATCTATCAAATATGGAGAGACAAAGAATTCTTGTCTTTTATCTATGGAAAGCAAGAATGAGAGTCGCTATCTAGTATTTTGGTTATTAAGAACCCTAATTAGTTTTAGAGATCACATATGGAGAATGGTTTTATAAAGAGAAGGTTTTAGCATCTCAAATACGCCCTACCTAAGGTAAGCTGCATTGTTTATCAATCTGATAAAATCTAAGATTTTGTTGTGTTTTCTACTTATTGGTCTGTCAGTGGTTTAAGAAAAGTTCTTCTCAACAAGGAGATCCTTATCTTATTAAGTAAAACATAACCGTTCTAACGTCAATAAAAGAATTTAATATCCAAAATACATCTCATGGATAAAGTTATAAACCCAGATATTAAAAGAAAACAAAATATTTTTTTTTAATTTTTAAAATATTAGTCTAGTTCCTGTGACTTTTATAAACTGGTTATTAAAGCCAAAATGCATGCTAATACATGTTTTTTGAAATTTTTTTGGCTATGTGAAAATACAATATGTTTTTTTTCTTTTAATTGGGAGAGACTTGGCCATATGCATAAAAATATTTTTTTTTTCATTTTTTGAATATTTTGATGAAAAATCGAGTATCTTACTTAATTTATATCTTTACAGTATAAAAACACAAATCAAATATTAACCAAAAC
>NW_011499921.1:227031-229370 GCF_000495115.2 Populus euphratica | reverse complement strand
TAATTTCAAAATGATATTTCTGATTTGGTCCTTGAATGTTTTTATAATTTTGTAATCAAGCCCCTTGAAAAATTGTAATTAGATCCCTTGATTTTAGAACCTTTTATAGTTTGGTCCTTGGATTGCATTATTTCAATTAAGTCCTTAATTGACCATCCAACTATAATAATTATGCAATTAAGTCCCTGATTTGGTTAAATCAACTCTTCAAAATTTATTTGGACCCTAAAACTTTAATTTCTTCTAATAAAAGCCTAAATTGACTTAAAAATCATTTTTTCTTGCAATCAAACCCTCCACAAATTTAATTAAACCTTATATAAAATTTAATTAAGTCTATAAACATCTAATTTTGAATATATTTTTAAAAATTGATTTTTGTTTGTCAACAGGACTCTCATAAGTCAACAATATACTATCAAATTTCAACATTTTGCATTTTTAAACCTCCTCAACTAATTTTTTTGCCTTTTTCATCAATTCAACATGCTTTTCTCGATTCAATTATTTATTAGATTTCTTCCAAATATTTTTTGATATTTGTTTTTTATTTTTTTAACCAAAAAATAGGTAACAACATAGTTGTTTTCTGCCCTCTTTATCCTTTCCCTTTACTGCCAAAATCTTTAGGTTTTTAGGCTGATTAGGAGTCCTCATAATGCTAGATTTATTCATTCTTTATCTTTTTTTTTAAGGTTGGATAAATCCCTTACAATTTTCACTAAAAAACTTATTATGTTGTCGTCGTAATTTTTTTTGTTCCAACTTACGCTCTGATTATAATTTGGTTTTGTATGATATCTGACCATCCCAGCTATATTTTTTCACTCACGACATGTTGAAAACTTTATCTACACCTTTATTAGGTCTTAGGGCTTACTATTTTTATGGCAGACTCTCAATCAAATTAGGAAGCTCGGCATTGTCAGTTTCCTAAATCAGATTAGAAAAGTTTTTTGAACAACCAGATTGCTGTCAGATTCTACTCTTCAAAATGAATTTATCTCACTTTGAACCCTTCATAAAAGTTGTAGCTCTATAAGTGTAAATGAATGTGGGCTTTTTAATCGCATGATTTTAATATCAAAAGCTTATGATATTCTCGTTTGAATATCTAATGTGAAAGTAGAGAATTCTGCCGTGAGAAGGATTCTGACCCGAGTTTTGCACTAAAGACTCTGCTTTCATCATAATTTTATTGATCATTGTTCTTAGGTCATACTCTCAGTCATATCGGGATGCTCAGCATTGTCAGTTTCTGAATTAGATTAGGAGATCCTTTTTGACTAACCAGGTTGATGCTAGATTTTGATCTTTAAACAATTTTATCTCACTTCAAATGCTTCATCAAAGTTATAGTCTTGGACGTGTAGATAAATTTGGACTTTTGAATCTCTTGATTTCAATATCAAAAAATCAAGATATTCCCATTTGAACATCTAATGTGAAAGTAGAGAATCCTGTCATGAGATGGTTTCCAGTTGAGTTTTGTTACAATTCTATTCTTCAAAATGATTTTACCTCACTTTAAATTCTTCATCTATTCTTCAAAATGATTTTATCTCACTTTAAATTCTTCACGGAGGTTTTAGTCCTATACGTGCTGATGAATTTGAGGTTTTGAATTGTTTGATTTCAACTTCATAAGCTCAAGATATTCTCGTTTGAACATTTAGTGGAAAAGTAGAGAATCTTGTTACAAGAAGGATTCCAACCCAAGTTTTTCAAGTCTTCATTCATGGGACCTGATTTAATGTCTAAAGGATTTATCGAATTAATTATAGAGAAATTTCAAAATTTGAAAGGTAAATCAGTTTAGTTCGAATAAAAAAACAGGGACTAGAGCATATAACAGCCCCATAAGATTTAATTAGCAGGGTACTGTTCATGGTAATTTTAAGCACAACTATCCCATTTGATTTCTTTTTTTTTTCTCTACACAACCTTTCCCATTTGATTTCTTTCCTTTTCTCCGCAACTTCCTACTAGTTGCCATTTTGGAGTTGCAGATCACGATTGTGCAGTTTTAATTCATAAAAGACAACACCTTTTGATAGTTGCAAAATGCCATGAAAAAAAGAACCTAGCCATCATCTAATGGCTAGGATTTTATCCCTAACATAGATGGCTGGGATGATATGTTAATGTTGGAAAGAAATAACTAGAATAAGCACATAATCAATAAGAATATTATAGTATTCTTATTTGCATTATTTGGCTGCAAATCAGCTGGGATTCGCATCATAGATTAATGCGTTGAATCTTTCCTAAATAGAGATATATTAGGCTATATGACACAATCAAAGAATTGATGTCTTATCCCAAGTGCAGGAGTGTCA
>NW_011499921.1:226199-226831 GCF_000495115.2 Populus euphratica | reverse complement strand
AAACAATATAAGAACATAAACATGATATAAGTTAAATAAGTATGGTAAAACAAAACTTAAGTATTACCAAAATATAAAGAGAGAGAGCAAAAATATGATCTTGATATAAAAAACAAAATGCCTTCTTTTATAAGTTAAAATTCAGAACTATTCATTTGATAATTGATAATTGATGTAGTGGCCAACTATTGATTAGTGGACAACAGCACTCAAGCACTTTGGCTAGCTGAATTGACATTGATGCAATCAGAATTTGACAAAGTGTTCTCCATGAAAGTTGTTGGAAATTTTCTTTCCCTTCCACCCACTAAGTTTTTGATCATTTGAAGCACTACAACTTAAGATATGTCTAAAATACTAAGCAGTGCTGCTGATGGACGTGGTGGATAGCCTTCATGCTCTTTATGAAAGTTGTTGGAAATTATCTTTTCCTTCCACCCACCAAATTTAAGATCATTTGGACTTCTAAAACTCTAGTTATGGGTAAAAATCTGAGCAGTGTTTGGGCTGTATTGCAGGACAGATTTGGACTTCCCTTTTGTGGCCAAACTTTGATTTTGAAAATGGAAAATTTAAGTCTTTCCATACCTATGAAAGTTGTAGGCCTATTTCTTATCTTTCCAACCATATAA
>NW_011499921.1:211397-226189 GCF_000495115.2 Populus euphratica | reverse complement strand
CCATATAAATTAATCTAAAATCCAAGATTTATAACTTTAGATATAATCCAATGACTGAACAGTGTTCGAATTTGAAGTGAATTGACATCTCCTTCGTAAGCTTAGCCTTTTTTTTGTCCTTTTACTTTCTATAGTTAATCACAGCAATCAATCATTTGAATTGTGAGAATACTTGTATTTAAAATAAGTATTTACCATAAATTAAAGGTATCTTATATTATCATACTTGTTATTATAAAACATGCTCTAGTTAAGAAGTTATTGATACTTCAAGTACAAAATGATGATACAAAACCTTGATAAAAATATACTTTTAAGAACTAATCACTATATATAAGCCCCCTCTACTAACCTGAAAAAGGGGGGAGAAAAAGAAAAAAGAGCAAGAAAGGGAGAGAACAGAAAGATGAAAAAAAAAAAGAGAGAAAGAGAAAGATAGGAGAAGAAGAAATGTTTGACATGCAACACAAGCTTTGCTGCTAAATATTGACAGAAACTTTCATCTGTCAAAACTAGTGAGACCTGCAGAAACAAGGGAGATTTGCAGCATATAAAGAGGATTTGGTTGTTAAACATTGAAAGAAACATTCATTTGAGGTTTTGTATTTCATCTTCTACAACCAAAACTAGTGAGACCTGCAGGTATAAGTGTCCACTTTTTACTCCCTTACCACATATAAATCTCTAATTATTTCGATGTTTTAAAAAATACTTGTTTTTTCTCACCTTCGTCGATGTTTTAAAAAATACTTGTTTTTTCTTCTGGCTTTGCACCTTCATTTTCTATTTTCTTTTTACCATATAATGAATACTTGTCTTCTATTTCTTTTCATGACTTTGAGTTTAAACGGTTATTTGTGTTAGAGTTATGGGTTCCTTGTTTTTTTCTCTAGTGCATAAGGAACCGTGGGGGCTGTCATTAGCCCACTCATTAGTTTAGATGTTTTTCCTCCTTCTTTATAATCTGGGATGGGTATTGCTACTGATTCAGAAATCGACAACCAAACTGTATTGCTACCAATTTACAAATCAATTGCAAAAAACTTTGCTGTTGTCAATTCAAAAATCAGCAACAAAACTGCATCATTGTCAATTTAGAAATTAGCAGCCAAACTGTGCCGTTACCGATTTAGAAATTGACGACCAAAAATTATGTCGCTACTGATTTATGAATTGGCAATGATGGTAGGTCATTTTGGATTTACTTTTCTTTTTTGATGGGTGTTTACATAGGAGGTTTTCTTGAATTTATGTTGTTATGTTTTTGCAGTTTACCTTTTATTAGGTTAGTCTTGGGTTTATGACTAGCATCATTAATTTCAAAGGTTAGAGTAGGTAATGTGAGTTCACTTTTTTTAAAAAAATTATTCATTTTAAATTTATCTTTTAAACTTTTTGCTCTGTTTTATTTTTTATAAGATTATCTCAATTCTTTCGCAGGGTTTTGAGTTCACACAATTTAATAGGGATTATATATAGAAATAATTTCATCCTATTTAATAATCATAATAAGTTCAGTTCTTGTTTTTTGTAGTTTTTTTTACCAATTTATTTATTATTATAATATTTTTTTATATTATTTAAATTATCAAGTGATAATATCCTGAGAATTGATTTTTTTTTTCCTGGAAAATGTTTTTTATCAAGCCCGCAGCAAATCTAGTGCATAAACTAATGTGAAAATTCCCATGCAGGTCAACTGTAAAAAAAAGAAAAAAGAATAAACCATAAGTTAGCGAAAGACAGGAAGTTAGCTATTGGGGATAACGTAAGGACAGGGTTTCCTTGTCTGTTGCCTCCTCATATCCGTGGCCGAACCACTAAAAACACAATCGTACATCCGCCTCTCTGTCTTGGTGTCAAGAAATTGAACATTATTCCCTCCATTCAGGTACTTATCATCTTGCTTGTGAATAATTTTCTACTACTTTACGATTACCATACAATTTCAAGTCTTGATCTGTTTCTTTTTTTCTTATCCCTTTCTGCTTAGCTTAGCTTAGCTTAACTTGGCTATCTCTCTAATATTTCTGTTCTTTTCATTAATTTTTTAACTTACATAATAATGAATTGATATAAAACAGTCTAGGATTTATGTAATTGTGTGCAAGATTGGAGCTTTATGTTAGAAATAAAGATGGGCAATTTTTATTATTAGTGGGTTTGATTTTTTTTATTTTCTTTGGTTGTTAAATGGTGTCTCTTGTTGTTTCTGTGAATGCAAAATGTATGTATATATGTAGAATTTGTTTGATGGGTATTTGCTACCTTGGAGATTGGAAATACATGGATGTGTATTTCTCTATTTTCTCTGTAAAATACCCAACTTGGAATTAAATTTCTTTCTGAAAAGAAGTTTCTCATGTAACTCATGACTAAAATCTCTGCCTTGAAAGGAAGTTTTCGTGATTTTCTGATATGATTCTGTGCTCTAGCTGATCCATTATCAAAAGTTTTCATTTCTAACATATCCCTCCTGTGAGACTAAAAGAATTGTTTTTCCATGGGAATGACTCAATGAGTGGTCTCGTGCAGTTTGTGTTTTTTTTTCCTCCATCTTTTCCTAGTTAATTGAATAAAATAGGTTCAAATTCTTCCAAAAAAAAATCTTATAGGAGTGAAGGGAGGCCATTTTTGTTTTAGTATGATCAGTGTAGCTTATTTCAGTGCTAGTTCTCCTGTCAGAACTTCCACAGACACATTACCAGTGGATGGGCTCTTTATGCGCAAATCTTTTCACAATTAATGCAATGCTGCATCAGTTTGTGGTCCTGGCAAAGCATAACTAGTTTGCTACATAGAAAAATCTTACTGGTTTAATTATTAATAGGGGAGAATAATTTGGTTGTGTTGTGCTTAATGCCATATATCTTAACACTGCTGTCGGAAGCCTGAATAAAGGAAGTGGACTGTGGTAGCTTCCAAAAGCAGATTGTTTTGTGCTTAATGCTATATATCTTAGTGCTGCAGCATACAGCTACAGTCACACTAACATTCCCAGAGAAATTTTGTGGCTGATGTTAGAAATGAACAGAGCATCCATCAAATATATGTTAGGTATCTCAACATAATTTATTTAACCATAGTCGCACTAGTTTGGATTGATGCTTAGTCATCTCAACATAATTTATTTAACCATAGTCGAGTTTGGATTGATGCTCAGTTGAACAATTGATAATGGGATGGATGCCACGCAGATGTAATGCAAAACTGAAAAATATGGCTGCTATTAATGCTTTGTTGAGTAAAGTTGAGTTAAGGAAATTACATGTTCTATTAGGGGAGAAATTTTAATGATATTTATAATATAATGAATTTAATAATCATAACATAAAAACCACAGTAACGTTAATAGTAATATAGCAGTCATAATATTTTTTACTCTTGCCTTTCTCTTCTTTTCATAAAATTTCCTTGCTTATTTCAATTGGTCTCTTTTTTCATTTGTCTAACTAAGTACTCCTTTTCTTCTTGTTTGACAGTGCAGGGATGCTAGGAAGATCACTGGCTTCCCCTCTCTTGACCTTTGATTCTGCAGCACGCTCAAGCTGTGTTACTGTAAGAACCATTTTGTGTCTCATTCCAAAATTGATTCCTTGATGCGTGGATGCACATTCCCTTTATGCTATTTTCAACTGCCTTGTGAGCCAAATCAGCTTGTAAATTGCATATGTGACGAAAAACATGATTAGGAATATTGTGTTTTGACTTGTTAAGAACAAGAGTGTGAGAGCAAACTAATTGCTGGACAGTACATGTAACATCTTGATATTTGAATGACATTCCTGCTCTGGGATATACATTGGTTGAGTATATCTCATTCCAGTAGCTAGTTGGCCCCAGCAGCTTAAAGTTTAGTATTTCAAAATTAAAGTTTGAAAGAGGAACGGATTGAGATACTTTAGTATGTATATCTAAGAACCAAGAACCATCCATAAATCTGTTTCAGCCAAAGCTGCCCAATAGTTCATGGTGCCATGATAACTGGTGGTCTCCTACAACTACTAGACACTGAAGTTTAGATTAGCTGTCCAGTGGAATCATAACAAGGCCATGAAAATAAACATGACAGGGACCAAAATTGTTTATATTCTTGGTATAAAGACACGCAGGCATGTCTTTTAGAACGCCCATACTTAATCATATAGCAACAAACATTTAGAACGTCCATACCTAGTCATACAGGTTACCTAGATTAAGCCCTAGAAATTGTATGTGCATTTTTTGTGCGGCCAATTTTTTCGGAGAAATTTATTCCTTCCAGATATTTGCAATGTACAGACATTTCAAATCAATTGTGTTTGTTATATGGTTCTAATTTGTTTCTGAAAATTCTATTTTCATCTGTCCTCTTACATGGGTTGTTATTGTGTTCTTCACGTGCAATTGATTGGAGGCTTGATTTTGAAATGGAAAGGTTATTTCCTGAAGGCAGTGTAATTGTCTTTTTTAATGCTTGGTCTATTTTTCGGCCAATACATTGGAAAATTCTAACTGCTGATTGCAGCCTGATCTTGTAACAGCTGCTCCTAATGCTGCATGTCTGAACGTCAACTCCTTAGCTCTTCCATCAAATGTAACCCGAGGATACTGTACCTCCCATTTTTCTCCTAAGAAGTGGGCAATTCAATCCACTGCACAGGCTGACAACGCAACTTTTAGTAATGAAGACAGGAAGACATGGGAAGCATGCAGAGAAGCTCTGTCTGCATTTAATTTCAATGCTGAGGAGAAAGACAAGATACTTGGAAAAGCATTTGGTCACGTCCATTCTCCTTACTGGGGTGAACAACGAAAACTAGAAGTCCCCAAATTTGAAATTGTTTGTGAAACGTTGGATTATCTGAGGAACCTTGGTCTTTCAGAAGATGACCTCTTTAAGTTGCTCAAAAAGTTCCCTGAAGTCCTTGGTTGTAGCCTTGAACAAGAATTGAAAACTAATGTGAAGATCCTGGAGAAAGATTGGGGAATAAAAGGAAAATCCCTGCGAAAGCTTCTTCTTCGAAACCCAAAAGCATTGGGATATAATGTTGACTGCAAGGGAGATTGTATCGCACAATGCACAAGGTGCTGGGCGCGGTTTTAGAGTCGAAATTTCTATAATTTTTTGCGTACCAATACAATGTTATCAGCAAAGTCCTGTTAAAAAATTGTACGTATGTCACGTTGAATACACATTCTTGATGTATTACAGATTAATGTATATTAAGTCACCTTGGGAATACAGTCTTTCAATGTCTTATAGCATGCGAATTTGTTGCAGTCATTTGGATGAAAAAACAAACCCTTCATGATACTACTATACATGTTTTTAATCTTGGATACAGATGTTACAATCGAATCGTCGATTCCTATCATGCCTGTGTTTCCATTCAATGGCAGGAAATTCCGGCATCTGGACTTCAAGCCTGGAACAACAAAATAACCTCAGCAATTGGAGTGTGTTCTACAGTGTACTTTGTTTCTTTAATAAGATGAATACACATTTCAAATCCAGCTCCATGATTGTAACTGTGTAGCTGATAAAATTTCCATAGCTCGAAGGATCCTATTTCCCTTGAGATTCTCAGCAAATACGAGGACAAATTATTTCACGTCCTAATCCCATTAAATCACCTTCTTCTGTGCCCATCAATATCCTAAAACTGTCCAGCTAATGCAAAGTCGTATCTCCCTTAATTGTTAAAAAGCAACACGGACAATCCAGCTATATGCAGCAATTTGCAGCCTAAAAGAACCCTAAAAAGACTGTAGCCCTTGCTAAAACTATAAAGTTTACCATGCTCCTATGGCAAAAGTGGTTTCAATTACTAAATAGACACAGCTCGATACATAACATTTCTCAGGATGGACATAAAAGAGTATTTCTTCCTATTAGGGTTATATTTCTACATCAGCTGACATTATCGATGAAAATTAGTTCACAAGCAAAAAGAGTGGTTGAGGTTGCATGCAGTGATCCAACTTTTTAGTTTCATTTATCACACATTACATATACTTGTTGCCGGCAAAAGAATACAAACAAGCAGTGGCACTTATTTCCCTCAAGACAGCTGCAATGTGCATGCTTATACGTATGTACATGTATTTGTGGTAATGAGACTACGGTATACGTATTATAAGGTTGTGCATATGTAGATTGTTTGTAAATTATAAAATTAAGCATTAAGCATGTATTTATTTTCTCATTCCTACAATTGCAACTGTATATTTCTTTTTTGAGTGATCCATCTTATCTCCTGATGATGCAAGATTTGATTTTAACGAGTGAGTTACTATTTAATTAGATTGGTTTATTATTATTATTATTATTATTATTATTATTATTATGAATGGAAGGTTTGAACTTGAGACCTTTGAAAGAGAATGCTAATGCTTGTTTGTTTTGATGTGTTTGATATTGTGGTGTATAATACTTTTAAAAAATAATTTTTAATTAAAAAAATATTAAATGATGTTTCTTTTTATATATATATATATATATATATATATATAAGACATCAAAATCATTCAAAAATACATAAAAAATCAATTTAATATATTTTCAAGTAAAAAATAATTTAAAAAAATCTAGGATGAAAAAACCAACACTCACTAGTTATATAAGTCAATGTTAGAAAATAATATAAATCATATATTGAGATTTCACCTAACAACTTAAGTATTAGTTTTAAAAATAGAAAAGAGTATAACAGATGTAGAAGTTTATAGATATACACAAAAAAGAAAGATAGAAGAGTAGGTAAAGGAATGCATACTGAGAATTCTATTTTATCATGCAAGCTCTTACATTAGATAGAAACTAAAAAATAACTTAGAGACCAAGAATTAAGCCATCAACAATAACATGTTTCAACAAACTAACCACTTCCTAAAGATTAGGACAAACTAAAAACAGAATAGAAGCATAAAATAATTTCTAATACTTAGAAACATTGCAGTCCTAAAAGCAATCAACTAACACTCCTCCATGTTTTCAAATCTGCAAACTTCGAGTCTTTGCCTAAGAAGTTCAAACTTGTTTACTGGCAAAGGTTTTAAAAATGTTTGCAAGCTGATCTTCAGATCTGCAATAAATGAGGCTCACTTCTCCTTCCTTTTGTACTTTTCTTTAAAAAAAAACTTTGATCTTGAAATATTTAGTTTTTCCATGAAAAACGGGATTATGAGAGATTACAATTGTTGTCTAATTGTCCACAAACACCTCTGTATCATTTAGTTACTTCAAATGTAAATCACAAAACAACTTCCTCAGCCATGATGCTTGATTCACTACTACTATAGCAGCAAGAAATTTGGCCTGTGTAGTAGACTATGCTATAATCTTTTGCTTCTTGGAACTCCATGAGAAAACTCCTAATTATAGGCTAAAACAATACCCAGATGTACTTTTCATGTCATTCATGGATCCACCCCAATCACTATGAAAAAATCCCAACAACTTGAAGTTTTGAGATTTCTTGAATTTTACACGAAAGTCAATAGTTTATTTAATGTATTTAATGACTCTTTTTGCAACTTTAAGATACATTACGCTAGCACAATGCCTGTAATAAGAGAGAATGCTTACGACAAAAAGAATATATGGCCTTGTTGTCGTTAGGTGCATTAGGCAACCAATCATGCTTCGTAAATAGTCTTCTTCAACCTTATTTATGTCATCCTCTTTACTTAAGCTCTCATTTAGAGTCATTAGAGTAGTCATTGCCTTACATTCCTCCATATGAAACTTCTTGAGAATTTCCTTGGTATATTTCTTTTGATAGATAAAAACTTTATTTTCTAATTGTTTAATCTTCATTCTTAGAAATATGCAATGAGTCCAAGGTTTGTCATTTCAAAAAATTTCATTATTTTTGTTTTGAACTCTTCAAGAAGCTTAGCATTGCCATATATGATTAAGAGATCATCAACATAAAGAGAGACTATAAGTAGATCATCTCCTTTACATTTTATATAAACAGTACCCTTTGACATAACTTTTCTAAAATCCTAGGCTTAATATATGCTTATTTATCTTGCTATATCATGCTCTAAGTGCTTGTTTCAAGCCATATAAAGCCTTCTTGAGCAAGTAAACCTTCTCCTCTTTACCCTGTTCCAAGAATCCCTCAAGCTGTTCAACATAGATTTCCTCCTGCAAAATGTCATTCGAAGAAGTAGATTTTACATCTAGTTTAAACACCTTCCACCCATTTTGAGTTGCTACAGCCATCATAAGCCAAATAATATCTAATCTAGCAACAAGAGCAAATGTATTCGAGTAATCAACTCCAAATACTTGAGCATATCCCTTGACAAAAAGCTTGGCTTTGTGTTTGTTGGTGGATCCGTCTGCATTGAGCTTGGTTCTAAACATCCATTTTACTCCAATAATTTTTCTATCCTTTAGCCTGTCAACTAGCTCTCAAGTCTTGTTCTTTATATATATATCATTAATAGCTCTTTCTCCATTGTCTTCTATTATTTTTGGTCTTTAATAGCTTCTTCATAACTAGCAGGTTCATAAATGGCCACATTTCATGAGTTGGTATATCATCTTTCACTTCTTCTTACCACCATTTTGATGCTTGCTCTTCTATTTTTTAGGAGGAAAGACTTGATTTTTACTTGCTTATGGATGTCTATTTTTTTTTATCCCAATTTTATTTTTCTTTTTTATTAAAGAACACATCTTTATTGACAATTATCTTCCCTATTTGAGGTTGATAAACTTTTTACACTTTTAAAGAAGAGCTACACCCAACAAAGATGTTTGGTTTTGACTTTTTTAGCTTGGCCTATGGAATTGAGAGAAACACAAGTAATTAAACACTCTAAAGAATTTAAGTGAAGGTTTATACTCATACCATGCCTTAAATAAAGTTTTATCTTTCAATGCCTTGGTGGGTAATCTGTTCTACAAGAAAATAGCAATACTAACTCCTTTAGTCCAAAATTTTATGGGCAATTCCTTTTCATGTAACATACATCTGACCATCTTCATTATGTATCTATTTCTTTTTTCATTTACTCTGTTTTGCTGAGGAGTGTAAAGAGCAATAACTTGGTGTTCTATGCTAGCTTCTTCACAAAACATATTAAATTTTGCTGAAGTGTATTCCTTTCCATTATCTGACATTACAACTTGAATTTTACAACCACTTTGATTTTCCATCATTGTCTTGAACTTTTAGAAAACTCTTACTATTTCTGACTTGATTTTTAAGAAAATAATCCAGCACATTCTTAAAAAATCATCAATAAAAGCAACGTAATATCGACTATCTACTAATGATTCAATTCTTTGAGGACCCGATACATCTGTGTGGATAGCTATAACTTGTGAGTGGCTCTCCAAGATGACTTTGGAAATGGTCTTTTATTTTGTTTAGCGTATTAACAAGTATGAAAATTTGATAAATGATCTTTAAAGGTTAGTAACCCAATTGTGAGTTCCCTTTCCTACATAAGTTGCATCCTTTGTAAGTGACAATAACCGAGTCGCTTGTGCTATATCTCATTGTTGCAAGCTTTCATGGAGAATGCAGTAAGTTCTTCTTTGATAGGATCAAAAGAAAAACTTTTTCCTTTCATTCTCACTTTGAGAATTTCCTCACTATTGACATCCAGTATGTGATAGAAATAATTTTCAAAGATCATTTTAAAAGCCTTTTTCAATCAATTGGCCTACACTAAACAAATATTGATTAATTTCTGGTATGTAGAGAACATCAAAAATTGTTTTTGTGCCTGCAGTGCTGGTTATGGTGATTATTCATCTTTCTTTGATAGAGTTGTAATCACTATTACCAATTTTAACTTTAGTAATGTCAATTGGCCTCAAATCTCTAAAGAGTTTCTTATCATTGGTCATGTGGTTCATATAGTTATTGTCAATTAACCAACTTCAATTGAACTACTACTTGCAAAGTAGGATGATATAAAAAGTTGATCTTTATCTCTTATTCTGCAACTTGAGCGTCAACTTCCTGTTGCTGAGCTTTTCCCTTGCAAATGGTTGCTTTATATCATATTTAATTGTATTTTGAACATTTTGCATGAGGTCTCCTCCAACATTTGAATGGAGGGTGACCTTTCTTTTTACAGTGATGGCAATGAGGGTATTTACCCTTGAAGCTTCCTTTTTTGCTTTTATTGTCAAAACAGTAGCAAAAGAATTTCCCTTGTGGCCTTTCTTCTCTTTCATTTTGTTTTTGTAAGCTCCATGATGTTTTGCAAATAAGGCTCCTTTAGTGTTAACCTCTTGCGTCGCATGTCGTCTCTGTTTTTGTGCCTATAGGGAATTAAGTAATGTTGCCAAGGAAATTTTTGACAGATCCTTGGAATTTTTCCAAGGTGGTAATTGTCGCTTCATATCTTTTAGGTATTGTGACAAGAATTTTTATACAATCCTTGAATCATTGAATTCAGACCCGAGTAGCCTGACTTTATTTGCAATTCTAAGAAGTCTATTTGAATACTTTTTAATTGTTTCAGATTCCTTCATCTTTTGCAACTCAAAATTCCATATCAAATTTAAAACCTGTATTCCTTTTACCCTCTCATCTCCTACATATTCTTCCTTAAGGCAATCCCATATATGGTTGTCTTACAGGACATTATTCTTATGAAGATTGTTGATGACATCGCAGCAAACAAGCATGCTTTGGCCTTCTACTTCTTCATCTTTATCTCCTTATGAGTTTTGATCTGTGTCATAGTGGGATTGTTTGAAAGTATAGGAACATCATAGTCTTCTTCCACTGTTTCCAAGATCTAAAGCTTCCAAATATGCTTCCTTACGTGCTACCCAAATTTGGTAGTTGTCTCCATTGAACACTGGTGGAGCAATTGAGGAGAAACTTGTTTCGAATTCAATGATACGTCAAGCTCACACACGGATCCCTTAAGAAAATAGCTCTGATACTAATTTGTTAGTTTTAAAAATAGAAAGGAGTATAACAAAGGTAGAAGTTTATGGATATGCAAGATAGAAGAGTCGGTAAGGGAATGCATACCGGGAATTCTATTTTACTATGCAAGAAGCTTACATTATATAGAAACTAAAAAATAACTTAGAGATCGAGAATTAAGCCGTGAAGAATAACATGTTTCAACAATATAACCACTTCCTAAAGACTAGAACAAACTAAAAACATAATGGAAGTATAAAACAATTTCTAATATTTTCTTATACTTAGACACATTGCAGTCCTAAAAATAATAAATTAATATTAAGCTATTGGGTTAAGATAATTTTTTGACATGGTATTAAAATTTTGATAACCAATTAGTTATGAGTTTGAATCTCATTACTCTTATTTATTTAATAAAAATCAAGTATAACGTAACGTAGGTTGGTATAAGTTTCATGCTCAAAGAACTTTTATTTAAAAAAAATATAAAAACATAATATAAATTATATTTTAAATCTCACCTAATACATTAAAGTTACTAGATTGAGAAGTTTCATTTACCATTCACTGCATCATATAGACAGCGTATCTCTTAACTGTAAAACTTTCCATATTGTCAGAACCCGTGAATTTTGACATCTGAGATATTACTTGGCTATTACAGTAGAACCACAGAACAGGGAAGTTTGTTGGAGATCACACTATAATTGCGATGCAAGTACGTAAAAGGCAACTTCACCTTTATAAATACTACTATAATTCAGGTTCCTAGTACCCCAGCCTCAACCTGCCTTTTCTGTGTTTCTACTCTCTCTATTTTGAAGCGTTTTCCTGTCCTAAGAAAGTTTGAAATGGTCAGTGCCAAGACAACATTTATCTTGGCAATACTTTGCCTGGTCCTAATGCATGAGGTAAATGTTCTTACTTTCTGTTCGATTCTGAACATTATCAGCACTCGTGATTTTTCTCTTATCATATCTGTTTGTGCATCATTTTCCTTCGATTAGATAGTTATCCATGAATAGCCCCACAAACACCATATTAATGGTCACCACTGCCCCATTTTCTTGAGCTAGTTCTTGCTTTGTCTAATCAAATATTCTTCCAAAATTGGACTGAAAGGACCGTCATATATTCAGCTTTAATTTCATTAAAAATGCGGTCCTGAGAGGAACAGTTCAAAGATATATGCCACCTCTATTGAGTATTTTGTGGGGCAATAGATATGAATGGTGCTTTCAGGACTGATCAGTATCTGCTACTGCACTCTCGTTATTCTAAAACTGGCCTAGGGTCCCTGGACCCTTTTTCATACCCCGTGTTTAGGTTTCTTGAAATCCTAATATGGTAAAGATAAAGATTAAAGAAGTTTCATGCTTGGTATCGTAAACAAATTGGGAATTTTGTGGCTTGAACAATCTCCCAAGCTCACCTTGCCCTAATGTCTATAATGTAATGTTGATATGAAAGAGGCACTCTGAAGTTTTTTAATAATTGTGGTGATTATTTGTTTCTGAAGTCTTTTTTCACTTGACATTTCAGCTCCAGATCTATGCTGTTGAAGCTGGGGATATAAGTAAGAGCTTCTCTTATAATTGGTTTCATACATTTATGATCTAATCAATTTGACATTGAATATTTATCTTGTTTCTCTCATTAAGAAAAAAGGGAAATTTTGCTACGAGTTTTTTTTATACAATTTGAAATTTATGAATGGTTGTTCAGGTTCTGTGCTCGCAGTTTTGTAGCATCTGAAAACTGAACTACCTAACAAGCCTGAATTCTGGGATGACCAACATCACGAATGATTTGTGATGTATCATGTCTTTCTTTTTCCTTTTCCTCTTCTCTTTAAAGCATCTGAAAGCTGAAGAAAAACCATTTTGGCCCTAAATTAAGAACAAGTCATGTTCCATTAACTATATAGTTAGCAGACATAGCACAAACTTAACTGAAATTTCAGATACAAGATTGAAATCTTGAATCTTTGGAATTCGGATCAGTCATCAAGTATTTGAACTAAAATCATTTTACACAGATTTGTTCAACCTTGAACACATAAAAAATGATGTGAGTGACCATTTAAAATGTCTGTTGTAACCATCCAGATTGCAAGTCCAAGTGTGAATACAGGTGCAGCAAGGCATCGAGGCACAAAATGTGCATAAGGGCTTGCAACACATGCTGTCAGAGGTGCAATTGCGTTCCACCTGGAACTTCTGGTAACGAAGATACCTGTCCTTGCTATGCCAACATGACCACCCATGGGGGTAGACACAAGTGCCCCTGAATCAATTCATATTCTTGCAGACCTGGCTAATCAATATCTATGATAAGCACAGGTTACAAATGTATTATGAATAGTAGAAGAATAAAACTCGGAGAACACAATAAAGGATTTCTAGTTCAGTTTTTATTGATGGATATATTTAGTTTTCCAAGAAGGGACAAGTCTTAGACAAAGATCCCATGTTGTTCTTTAAATTTGGTTTCTGTTATCTTCTGCTGCCAGTATCTCCAGTCCAGTCCGTACTCTATACGTACTCGGTTGTGTCTACTAAGGTAACATGATCCTATTACTTAGTTTCTATTCGATGCCATTTACTATTTCTGCAATGATTCTAACTTTTTTTTACCTTGATTTTCGAAATGAGATAGCATATGACATAGCAGATGCTTTCTTCTGCAATTTCCACATTTACTTGTGACTGTGACTTGCTCTGATATTATAAAGAAAAGAACAAGCTCAAAAAGACTGGGGATTTTATGCATTCGTAATGGCCACCTAATTTGAGTGATAACCACATTACCAGTGCATTTAAATTTCTTCCCTTTTTCCCCTATAGGAAGTGCAGAATCTTCTCCTTCTTCCTATTTCACTAATTTGAAAGTAAAATAGCAGAAAAGTTCGAACAGAATTGACAAAACACGTACAAAGTATGAAGAGAGATATGGTAATTATTTATAACAAGAAAAAATATATTGTTCTGTCTTCCAATTCTGCAGCAATTCCTCTCAATGAGGCCTTGTAAATTTTCAAGCACAGCTTGATTTTACTCCCTTGTTAGGTACACATTGATAAACCAGCTAGGAAATAATAGAATCAACATTCAAAAGGAACACGCCGGCATTTCTTGCAACAAGTTCTGCACGCTCTATGGCATACATTCTTTCTTGCCGATGCCCCTTGCACATACATAACCACAATCTTAAACACAGAAATGGAAAAGCTGGTGTCAGATCTTAGCTATTTCAATTAACAGTACTAATAATGAGACAGGATCTGAAAGCATTTTTGTTTTCCTCTCTTTTCTCCCTTAAAAAGAGTAACACCATTTGCGCTGAAATTCCAGGCGCCTACATTGCTTCAAACCAAAGCATTATATCGATTCAGAAATTCAATGCCTCACTTGATTTAAGTTTTTGAGGTCAATAACATTAATTTCAATGTGAACGCTTAACTAAAACACAGGTTAGTGTGGATTATACATCATTGATATTACTCAATGTTGTGTATAGTCCCACACCTTATGATGGTGGGACCATCACATTAAATGTAATGTGATGATTATCTTTTGGTGTTAATATTAGTGTGGTTCGGATACTGTAGCAATAGATTTGAAAAGAAAAAAGAGAAGAAAAAAATCAAAAAAAAAAAAAAAGGCAACAAAACAACCTGCATTCTTAATTAGTACGATTCATCAACCCTGTCCTTAACTAGTATGAATCTTAAGCCCCGTGTAGTACTATAACAATAGATTTGAAAAGAAAAAAGAGAAGAAGAAAATCAAAAGAAAAAAAAAAAAAAAGGCAACAAAGCAGCCTGCATTCTTAAATAGTACGATTCATCAACCCTGTCCTTAATTAATATGAATCTTAAGCCCCGTATAGGAC
>NW_011499921.1:141318-211356 GCF_000495115.2 Populus euphratica | reverse complement strand
CTTGATTTTTTTTATAAAAATATATATATATATATATATATATTGACGTGGTATATTAAAAATAAATTTTAAAAATTAAAAAATATTATTTTTATATATTTCAAAGCAAAAAATACTAGGTAAAGAATCTCAATTATAATTCTAAACTGGTTATTATTTGAAAGACAAAGACACAGTGCTCCTGATATGTAAACAATGTCCGGGAAAAACATGTTGAAATATTTATCTGCAAGCTTATTCTTGGAGACGAATGTTAATATGAACATCTAGCGGATGGTAAAATAGAAAAACGAGAACCGGTCACAAGGAGAGGTAGGAAACCGAGTGAAATTCAATTGCTTGTCTGCTCCCCGGCCCTGGTTTTTTCACGTCGGCAGCAAGGAATTGAACCGGAGTTCTATGCCGTCCTTTTCTGCCATTCCTTCTGCGTTGCCCATTCAATCTTTCTTTTTTCTCTCATTAAATTCTTTGTTATGAATTTATTTAAGAAACAGATCCACCCAAAAGCATCCCAATTTAATGGAGGTGATATGAGGGAAGTGGTGGCAATTTAAACGGCCAAGAAACACATGAGATCCCTCTACTGTTTAGAGTTTTTCAAATCAAATTTTCTATTTTAATATTGTCTCTGGAATCGCAGTATGATGTTTTAAAAAGTTATTTTAACTTTTAAAAGGTTTCAGGTTAATGTTTTTTTTATATAATTTTAATATATTAATAAAAAATTAATTTAATATATTTTTAAATAAAAATACTTTTAAAAAATTAATTTAATGCATCTTGGTAAAAAAATTTGCAATCTACAATATGCAAGAAAGAAGGAACAAAAGGCAAAATAATGGTGTCGTGTTTAAGATGATAACGAATAAGATGACAATTAATCTCAATATACTTAGTTAGCTCATGAAAAATCGAGTTGTGAGCAATCTGAATAAAACTCTGATTGCCACAATACAAAGGAGTAGGATAAGAAAAGGAAACTCCTATATCAACAAGTAACTAACATAATCAAACAATCTCTTTAGTAGTAGATGTCATAGCACAATATTTTACTTCGATGGATAATTGAGAAACAATAGATTGTTTCTTGCTCTTCCAAGAAATAAAAGAATCACCTAAAAAGATACAGAACCTGGTATTAGACTTACGATATATGGCATCACTACAATAATCAACATCAGAGTATGCACACAACTTCAAGAAAGAGATGGATAAAAGTAAAAGACTTAAAAAAACTATACTTTGAAGATATTGCAAAATATAAAGAATAACTGTCTAGTAAATAGTAGTTGGAGAAGCAACAAACTGATTACCAACATGACCAGCATATACAATATCTAGACAAGTAATGGTGAGATATATCAAGCTTCCAATAATAGTACAGTATAAAGAAGAATTTATCAAAGGTAAACAATCATAAGAAAAGTACCTTACATTAACCTTAATAGGAGTATCTACAATCTTGTTATCAATAAGTTTAGCCTGCTTAAGAATATCTGTAACATATCTTGATTGAGAAAGAAGATAACCTCTAGGTGAGTATACTACCTCAATACCCAGGGAATATCGAAGATAACCCAAATCTTTCATTTCAAATTGTCCAGCCAACTTTTTCTTCAAAACTGAAATACCATCAATGTCATCACTACTAATAATCATGTCATCAACATATAAAGACAGAATAATACAACCTGCATCAGTGCACTTAACAAAAAAAAAACATAATCATGACTATTAGAAACAAAGTCAAGAGACGAGATCATAATAAAGAATTTCTCAAACCAAGCACGGAGTGCTTATTTGAGACCATGTAATGCTTTCTTAAGCTTACAAACATAGTTAGAGTCATGTACTAGGAGAGGGTGTCATATAAACTTCTTCTTGAAGATCTCCATTCAAGAAGATATTTTTAACATTAAGCTGAGAAATATGTCACTAATAAATCGAAGCTACGATAATAAAAGTACAAATAGTAGTCATTTTTACAACAAGGGTAAATGTCTCCTCATAGTCCATATCATACTGTTAAGAGAATTCTTTTGCAACCAGCCTACTTTGTATCACTCAATAGACCCATCATAATTAGTCTTGATCTTATACACCCAACGACAACCAACAACACTCTTAATAGAAGGTACAAGAACTAAATCTTAAGTATTTGTATTATGCAAAGCATAAAGTTCCTCATCTATAACTTATTGTCAAAGCGAATCAAGAATTGTCTCTTTATTTATAGAAAGAGGCTTCAAAGAGACAATGAATAGAAACTAAAAAGAAAGTAAATGATGAAGAATAACAAGAATAAGCAATATCTAGTAATTTTATGGACTTATGAATGCTAATGGATTGACGTAGAGGTAGATCCATAATCTTAGATGAAACTTGAGGGGCTATAGATGAGAATGGAGCTTCAAGCGTGCCAGATAGTAAAGTATCATTACTTGCAGAGTTACGAGTACCAATTGATCAAACATAGGGAGAGATATCACTATCATAATACTCAGAAAATGGATCTATACAAATAAGATCAGGTTTGGTCAGGCTATAAGTAGTGGATGTAATAGCAAAAAAAATATATGCTCAAGAAAGACAACATGATGAGACATATAAAGTTTATGAGTTATTGGATCAAAATAACGATATCCCTTTTTACCTTTACCATAACCTAGAAAGATGCAAATAGTGGATCGAGAGGATAACTTATTGTATTTTACATGAGGACAAAGAACAAAACAAGTACAACGAAAAACTCTAAATGAGGCATAATTAGGGACTACCCATATAACTTTTCAAAAGAAGATAGACCCGAACTATAAGAAGATGAAATTATATTAATCAAACTTACAGCAATAGGAACAACTTCTCCCTCAAACTCATTAAGAACAAAATCAGACAACAAGAGAGAACGAGCAATTTCGACAATGTGGCTATATTTTTTTTCAACAACATCATTTTACTCAAGAATATTTGTACATGAAGTTTGGTGGATAGTTTCATTTAAGGTAAGCAATTGACAAAATTTATTAAAGGTGTATTCCCTACCCAAATCACACCTAAAGCATTTGATCACAATAGAATGTTAAGTTTTGATAAAAACTCAAAAAGCTATATATATCTCAAAGAATTCAAAATGGTGTTTCATTAAATAAACCCAACAATAACAAGTATGATCATCAATAAAAGAGACATAATATCGAGACCCTTCTTTTATGGCAATAAGAGAAGGTCCTCATACATCAGAATGAATCAAGTCAAATGGTGAAAGAGAAACAAAAATATTTCGATTAAAAGGTAAAGTAGAAAATTTTGTTAGTTTATATCGACTATAATTAGAAATATCACAAGTTTTCAAAATTTCTAAAGCTTATGTGGATGCCAAAAATATCAAGAAGAAGAAGAAACATGTCATAGACAAGAATATCATAAATAAAAAATAAAAGATAAAGGACTCAAATGAAAACAAGACAAATCAACAGTAATAATAGTAGTAGCGGGAATTGACACTTTTATCTCATCCAAAATGTGTAGTCCATTCTCCTTGCGACTTGTCCTAATCAGCTTCTGAGATTGCAGTTCTTGTACACAATAAAAAAAAGAAAAGAAAAGAAAAAAAGGACTAACTAATCACCAGAATCACATAATTAACCAATAGAAGTAAGATTTAATTTAAGGTTCGGAATAAGATAAACATTAGAAAGAGACAAGTGAGGTGTGACAATAGAATCAACACCTGCTAAGGGCATGGGAGTGTTATTAGTAGTCATAATAGGAATAGAGAGGGAAGGGAAAAGAGTGGTAAAAGATGAAGAATCTAGAAACATGATGTGAAGCACCAGAATCTAAAACTCATTCAGAATGTGACATGCTTGAGGAACTATAAGGCAACTGACCTATGAAAAAAGAGGATACTACTTGTGGTTACAATAAGAAAAACTTCTAAAATTGCTCAGCCAAAGTACTAGAATTAGTTATAGAGCACGAGGAAGCTACTGTCACGATATTATGGTATGATAGTTTATAACCTTGAGGTGGTCTATGAGCATTAGATTGTGACTGGCAGTCAGGCTTCTGAGCTTGATTATGATGTCTCAACTTAGGATACTGAGCCTTCCAATGACCTTTATACTTTCAGAAACTACACTCATCAAAGACAACCCTTATGTAAGGCTTATGTTGGTGATTGAAGAATTTCTTAGAGGGCACTACTAGTATAAAAGGATTTGAAACAGATAAAATACCCTTTTTAGAATACAATTGAAAACATGTTTATTTAGCTAATGACTCACTAACAACCGAGTCAACAGAAGGCAGTGGAGAGCGATGTAGTATTGAACCTCTAAGTCTTTCAAAATCACTGCGAAGTGTTGTTAAAAACTATACCAATTGTTATTGCTCTCTACGCTCAATATAAGTATCACATGCCTTTAATTCTACCAATTCTGTAAGAGCTAACTAATCCCAAAGATCTATCATGGCATAATAGAACTCTCAAATACTTATATTTTTTTGGTGAAAAGCTTGTATGTCATTCTCTAACTGATATTGTTTTGTAAAATTTGATTGCGTGCATAATCTTTGCAAATGATCCCAAATCTCTTTTGTTGTCTCATACTTTACCATCTACGTACCTATAGAATGCTCAACAGAGTTGTTGATCTAAGTAATGATCTTTGCATTATTTGCTTCTCATGCATCTATCAAAGTTGCATCCCTTTCCGTTATATTTTTAGGTACCATATAGGTTCCACTGACATATCTCCACATCTTTTTATCCTTAAAAAAATTTCTCATTACATAGCTCTAATATGAATAGTTTTTCCTATCTAACCTCACACTCATAGACTAAAGTGAATCATCTATTTCACTAGCTATAATCAACAATTGCAAAGAACTAGAATGTAAAAGCAGTGAAAAATAAAATATCAAATTACGGAAACTGAACAAAGATTATAGAAACTAAACAAATATCTTCTTGAAAATATACGACTCAAATACCATATTGTAAAAACTGAAAGGAAGATGAAATATCAAAACAATTGTAAAAATTGAATGCAAATATCAAATTGTAAAAGCTGAAGACAAAATATCACTCTAAATTTTTTTGTTTTTAAGGATTCGTTAAAACTTTGTTTGGGACTAAGTCTCGTTTTATAAAACCAGCTCTAATACCGTGTTAAAATAATTAAGATCAAATACAAAAAAAAGAGGCTAGAATTTTCAATAATCTCTTTATTATCATTGTTTAGGGTTAACCTAAATACAAAGAAAATATATATAAATTAAATTAAAAATACTATTATATCCTTAATAAATAAAACTACATAAATATTATTTAACATCTCCATGAAACATTAGATTGTGAGAAATTGTTATGGCTACTTGATTGTATACTGAGACCTCTATAATTTCCTTTTACTCCATATGCAAATCACATAGAATCTTTTGAAGCTACAATGCTTGATTCACTATTGTTATTGCTACAATAAATTTAGCTTCAGCAATGAATTATGCGATAATGTCCTACATTTTGGATGACCATAAAAACATTCATGATCCTTGGTTGAAATGAAATCCAGAAGTGCTTTCATGTCATTAATAAATCCTCTTCAATCACTATAAAAGATACCATGTATATTTAAGTTTTGACTCCTCTAAAACTGAAAACCAAAGCTAATAATTTCTTTGATGTATCTTAAAATTAATTTGGTTGTTCTTAAATGAATTTCACTTGGAAAATACATGAAACAAGATAGAAGACTTGTTGCGTAGATTATATCAAGTCTAGTTGTTGTTTGATGCATCAAACAACCATTTAAGCATCTGATTTTTTCTTCATCAACTCTATTAATTCCATCTTCTTTGCTGATTTTTTCCTTTTCATTCATTAGAGTGGTTGTTTGGTTTGCAATTCTTTATATGAAACTTCTTCAGAATTCTCTTTGCATACTTCTTCTAAAAGATGAATATTTCATTCTTGTTTTGCTTGATTTACATTCTTAGAAAATACGTTAGAAGGCCAAGATTAGTCATTTCAAAAGCTTATATCATCTTCTATTTATATTCTTCAATTTGATGTACATTGTTTCCCATCATTATAAGGTCATCAACATAGAGTGATGTTATGAAAATATCATTGTTATTCTTCTTTACATGGAGAATTGCCTCAGATAAGCTTTTCTAGAAAGGTAAAGCTTATCAAATAATTATTAATTCTATTATACTAGGTTTTTGGTGCTTGTTTTAATCCATAAAAAACTTTCTTTAGCAAGTGGACTTCATCTTCTTTTACTTGAATTACAAACCGAACTAGATGTTGAACATAAATCTTCTCCTGCAAAATACCATTTAAATGTTTAACTAGAATACCTTCTAGTTTTAGTGTGTAGCAATAGCATAGTGTCCATTCTTGCAACATGAGCAATAGTTTATAATATATAGTGTTTTTGATTTAATGACCTGGTCACGGGTTTAAGAAATTAATGGGAATTGACATTTTTTTTATAGCTTATTTTCTTTCTAATTTTACTATTCAATATTGGTTTTTTATATAAAAACATAGCTTTGTAATTTTTTTAATTTTTTTATAGAGTTCTGATAACATAGGATGTGATTATAATGGGTTAACCCGAGCTTACTCATCTTTTATTGTCCAAGTTACATATCTATCATGATATCTTGGATTAATTCACACTTGTTTTTTATTCTTTATTTTTATCCAATTTCATATTTTTATATTTAATTAGCTAAAAGTTAAATAATATTGTTTTTTGGCTTTTGAAAAAAGATTTTTTTCTCAAGTTCTATATAGATCATAATTTTTTTTAATTTTTAGTTCTTTACTAGATTGTTTATTGTTTTATTTAATTAAAAAAATAATTTATTTAGGCACCATTTGATTAAAGGAATGTAGTTTCCTTTTGGAAAGTGGGTTCTTTGAAAAGTAAATTTCAAGAAAGTAAATTATTTTTTAATGTTTGGTTATATCATATAAAGTAAGTTGGAAAACACTTTTCAATGTTTGGTTATGTTATGGAAAATGAGCTGTAAAATTGCTTATTAATGTTTTATTTTTTTTTAAGTTTATTAAAATAATAAAAAATAAATCTTACAAATTAAAAAGTTGAATGAGAATGAAATTGAAAAATAGCTATTTTCATATATTATCTCAAATAAAATAAATAATAATTAAAATAATAAAGATCAAATCTAACAGATAAAAAATTAAAAGATGATAAAATTAAAATAATAATAATTACAATTCCATAAATTATTTTAAATAAAATAAGTAACAATCAAAAGAATGAAAAAAAATTTAATAAATAAAAATTTTCAATTTAAAAAATGATAAGAGAAATGTAAATAATAATCATAAAAATAAGGATCAAAGTTAATATAAAAACCAAATTAAATCAAATTTTAAGGGATGAATTTGAAAAAAAAAATTCAAACAAAATATATAGCAATCAAAAGTTTGAAAATCAAATTTGACGTAATCAACAAATAATATGATATTTTTAAATTTTTCACAACTTCTATAAAGTATTTTTCGTTAAAAATAAAAGAAAAACACTTTCCTTAAAATCAAGTCAAATTTTCCTTTAACAAGAAATTATTTGTCATTAACCATAAAGTTTTTTCAATTAATCAAAATTTTTAATAATAAATAAAATTTAAAAGATAAAAAAATTATTAAAAATAACTTTTTAAAAAAACAAACACATTTAAGACTACTCAAAGTGGTAAAATTTTGAACCATCTAGGTGGTAGCCAAGTGGTAAGGATTTGGGATCAAGGGGTTTGCTCCCTCTGTGGTCTCAGGTTCGAGTCCTTGGTTGCTCATATGATGGCCACTGGAGGCTTACATGGTCGTTAACTTCAGGGCCCGTGGGATTAGTCGTGGTGCGCGCAAGCTGGCTCGGACACCCACGTTAATCTAAAAAAAAAAAAATGGTAAATTTTTTTTTTCTTTAAAACATGATTGCCAATTGCAACACCTGATAAGTGCCCGTTTGGTAATATAGCTGCGGGTGAGGTTCACTCGCAGCCACACATAATACCGTTTGGTTGAGAAGAAAAAAATGTTTTATGCTGATAGGACCCACTAAAAACAAAGATTGTGCCGCAGATTTTAAGAAGTAGTATTTTATTGCTTCTTGTGGGGGAGGAACCATAAGAGTGGAGCCATGCTCCACTATCTCACTATTCACTAAAGTGAACAGTTTTTTATTTTGAAAAATTAGTGTGAGCGAATTAATTCACTTCAAGTGAAAAGTGTAGTTTTTTTTTTCTAAAAAAGTACAGTTAATTGATTTTACTCATCCTGTTAACATGAAAGTCAATAATAATTTTTTTTATTTTTTTAAAAATTAGTTTAAGATGAATTAAACTTACTTATACTGGAATCTCAATTTTATTCCTCATACTATTTTACCTAATTTTATTGCACGCTTAAAAAATCATGGAAATTGTAGTTCGTGTCAAATGAATTTTGTATATAATGAAATTATAATTTTTTTTTAAAAAATAAGTTTTACTCGAAACTAGTATTTAATATTATTTAATAAAACTATATAAATTAGAAATATATCGCATGATGACGTAGCATTTGTGGAATTTGATCGCAATTCCAATTATGTTCTTGCCGAGTCTGACCCAATTAAAAAAACTTAGTTTTTATTTTTATTTTAATTATGCTTTATTTGAAAAATTAGAAGGAGATCGTTTGATGACATCACAAAAAATTCAGTTTTTATTATTGCGTACTTAAAAAAACCATGAAAAATATAATTCTTATTAGATAGATTTCGTATGTGATGACATTGCATATAATTTAATGGAATAATAAAAAATATTTGATATTAATATTATTAATTTCATGATATAATAACAATAGTTAAACCTACAATATTTAATTAAAAATTATTAATATTAATATATATATTTTTTAATTATGATATAACCTCAATTTAAAAAGTATTTTTTAATTAAATATATTAAACTATTTTTTATTCAACCTTTATTTCAATTATAATTTTAATTAAATATATATTTTTTAAAATTAACTTTAATTAAAAATATTTTTTATAAAATAATTTTTTCAAAACATAATCCCAATAGTATCAATCACATTAAAACTGCGGTGCATATAACAAAACTACTCTCTTTTAACTTTTTTGATTGTAAAAAATGAAAAAAGGACGCAAAATGAAGAGGAAGCACAGAGAAGACACCCCCGATCCCCATCAAGCTGCTCCTCCTTCGACGAAGAAACCCACTCTACCAGTGAGTTGGCGGCGCCGCCACCGTCGGAGAAGTGATGGGAGTTCGAGGAGTGAGAAGGAGAGGAAAAGAGAAAAAGAAGAGGAGAGAAGGAGAAAAGACAAACATAGAGAGAGGAAGAGAAGAGATTATAAGCCCGGATCATCAGCATCCGGTTCCGAGGAGAGGGAGATTGAGAGAGTTCGGATTAGCCCAGGAGATGTTGAGTGCATTTCATAATGTTGGCGGTGACATGAAGCAGGTAAGTCTGATATTTTCTTTGTAAATTCTCTCTGTTTTTTGAGTTATCGCTTGTGTTTTAATTATGGGGTTAGTTTATATGGTTTATGATGTGAGCTTTTTGTTTATATGGGGTTAATTATATATATAAAAAGCTTTTATCACCGAATTATGTTCTAAGACAGAAAATGTAGCGTTATATGTAAAGTAAATTGTAGGTTGATTATAGTGACTAGTAGCGAAGAATGGTTTTTGTTCTGAAATTATGAGTTAGGGAACTTCTTAATGAAATTTTTTTTAGAAGATATGAAACTCTTCAGTTTGGACTGATTTTGTTTTTTATTTTGGGAAATCTTTGTTTATATTATAGCTTCTCCAAATAATTGATGGTGGACAAGTTGTTGACTTAAAAGGGATATTTGAAAGGTCCTTGATCAAGCATTTGAATAAACTTTTTATTTCGTTAAATATCAAGGAAAATGGGGATAGGGTTTTTTTGCTTCCTCCAAATGTTCGTCCTAGTTTGGATGTTGTTGGACCCCTGATGATTCAAGCTTGTGCAGAGCCCAAAGATCAGCAGCGTGACCATTCTATTCTGTCTAATGATATGGATTCTATAACATCAGACACCGAACATAAACAAGAAACTAATGAAAATAATGTGGCAATGCCATCTTCAAGAAATGATGCTTCTGCTCCTAGGAGAAGGTGATCAACTTTCTATCTCTCACTCTTAGGTCCAAAATTTTGCTGTCTATTTCATTTTTATACTAATGAAAGAGTTCAATGATCCTAATCAAAGCGATTAGTTATTTTTTCATTTCCTTATTTGGCTGGAATAGATTCCCTCTAGTCTTGTTTTGCAGAGGGAGGCTTTTAAGAGGCCTAGGGGTTGCAAGCTGGTATTATGGTATCTGAAAATCCTCTTTAGCAAAAATCTTGAAACTAGTGGCTTTAATGACGGCAAAGGAAAAATGTTTTTGTTGTTTCGAAGTAGTCACAGTTATTTTTCGTGCCTTTCATATGATTTCTCTGTTTGAATGTAAGTTGATGTGCTGTCTGTATGGTGTTTATGATGTAAAATTCCAAAGAAGAAGAGTTGGAGGAAGATACTGAACTATTTATAGGACCTGCCCCACCTGCTATTGTTACCGAAGCTGCATCTGCAAATGAAGCAGAGTGATTTGAATAGGTGCTTGATTTTACCTATATTGCAATCTTTATTGAATTTTAGCTGATTTTCCACTTATGTTCAAAGCCATTCGGTTTACGTGGAGTCAAGTTTGACAACTTACTTTTATTATTCATGGTTGTTTTTTTTTTTTTTACTGTTTTAAACGTTATGTGTATTTATCTTTTAAAGTCTTCATTTTCAGCTGTCTTTCCCATGGCACAAGCATGGGTAAGGTAATTCAGAGAATTGTGGGTTTTGCAGTTTGGATGTACAGTTAACATTTCTGCCTTGCACTTTTGCCAGTCTTTTTTTTTTTTTTTTGTTAGAATCTATCCTAGTGCTTGGATAACAGGTAATGTGTCAAGAGCTGGAAGTTGCATTTAAGTAACTTTTATGGCAGCATTCATGTTTCCTGTCTTGTGAGTTGATGAAGTTTCATCATTGAAACCAAGGACTTTCATTCTCTCATTCACTTTTTATCACGTGGTTTTCATGACCATAAGCACAAGAGATGTGTTCAGTGGATTTGATATCCGATTTGGTTTCACAAAATAGTTGCAACTTGGTTTCATGGGAAATCTTATTGCTAGATCAGAAGGTTAAGAATCTGTTAATGACCTCGAGCCATGCTTGTGAATGTGGTGCTGAACTTTGATCTCATGTACCCAACTCCTTAACAAAGTGGGGATGGCAAGATGTTGTCTATCTTCATGTAATTGTTCCTACTTTCTGCCCAGAGATTAGCTCTATTTGACTGGACTAAACAAATGATACATGTGCTCACCTTGCTACTGGCAAACTCATAGTTGTCATGTACCTTTTTGGCAGAAGAAGGTGATCAGCCTGATATTCTCTTGAAGTTGTAGTTACATGGATTAGTTTTGGCAAATGTGTGTTGGGACAGAGAAAACCTTTGCAAGTGTAAAAGTGTAATGTTGATTCTATATTCACCATGCTTTTGGACTAGTTGTATTGTTTAGAACTAAGTCAATAGAGGAGGAGGAATATTTGTACATATTCTTCTTCATCTTGAGTGCTCCTTGTCTGTTACTTTTAATTGTTTTTTGAGAGGTTCATTATCTAAGAAAGTGAAAGTTTTTTGCAATATCTTTTGAAGTCTAGGGAGTGTTTGATCTTTGGGGAGGCCCTTATCCCTGCCTTGGATATTGTTGATATTGCCTTTTTTTTTCTTCTTGTTCAATTTAACAATCTCTGGGTATGTCTATTTTCAAGAAATAAACCTATAAAAAGTTGATATTAGGTCCTAGGTTATAGTGCTGGTTATGAAAATATTAGAAAAGAAGTTTTCTTCTCTGTGACATAATTTTTGGTATTACCATGAGTTTATGTATGTATTGTTAGTAATTGTTTCACTAATTAACGTTCACATTCACCTGATTAGGTCACCAGAATTATGGATGCTGTGGGCGACCCTCCATATGATGCTGTAGGAGTGACTTCAAACATGCCTGCCGATAACATAAAGAAAAGGTAATGTTCTTGATTATATTTGTATGGAATTCAAAGTGAGATATCCATAAGCTAATATGTTAATATAATGTCCGGTTTTGCATGATATTTGTATGTACATGTTTACTTGCATTACCATCCTAGGTAGTTGACTTGTGATTTTATGTCACTAAACACCTCTGCTCAAATAAACTAGGATGTGAGAGTTACATAATCATGATTTGAAACCCATAATGTGAAAGGCAGACCACAACTTTTGATATGGTTTGTCCTTCTGCTGAGCATTTAGCAGAGAAATAAGTAGGAAATGCTGGAGAAGTTTTTCTGTATATTATAGTATTTTAGCTGATGATTCCGTTTATTTATCAAAGCCAAATGTGTCTTCTAGTGCTTTCCATTCCCCATCTATTTGATGCCATTGTTAGAGATCTAGAGGCATAAATAGTAACTTGAACATTTATATGTTGACTAAGCTGTTCAGGTAGGCATGGTTCCAGTTGAATTTCGTTGGAAAATCTCCAAACAACTGCTAATTTCTAACTTTCATAAGGGAAGTAATGTGTCCCTACTGTAGCTCTGCACTTGACTTGCGTAATTATTCTCTTAATATAGCTTTGAGCTAGACTCAATACATGATTGATGAACCATCTTGGCATCTCCCTAGGTACCGGAAGCTGTCACTTTTGGTGTATCCAGACAAGTGCTCTCATCCTCATGCCCACCAAGCATTTGTCAAGTTGAATAGATCTCTTAAAAGAGCTCTACATTCTGTATGTAGAAACTCCACATTCTAAATTTTTGTAATAAGTAAATGTTGGTGTAGAATTATACATGTGAATAAAGAACTCTTCCACGGCACTTTCCCCCGATCTTTAAAACACAAAAGGCGGATGTTCTCTAGCGTTCAAACAAAGAAAACAGCAGGGAGGGGACTTTACGAGGAAGAAACAAAAACGAAATACTGTTCCAAATCTAAAACCCTAAACAGAAAGGATTTTTATGTATCAGATGATCTGTTCTCATGGGACACATTGTTCCAAGTCAATTAAATAAAAATAAAAATAAAAATATGATATACTCCTCTTTGGGGGTAGCTGGGAGCAAAATATTAGGAGCATAAAGACAAGGAAACAAATTCCTGATAATCAAACAGGAACAAGAAAAGGACAAATGGAATAAACTCGACAAGCAATCATCAAATCAACTATGTCTGACAGATTTTATATTCATGAAGGGAAAAAGGAGTAAAGAGAAACAACTTTGGTTGTAATCGAAGTCTAGTCATTATCATCTCAATCTAAAGCTATAATAAGCCTCTCTAGAAGGTTTGTTTAAGTCATTATCAAGCATAGTTAACCCTTCTATTTCTCTATTGTCCTGTCCTAAAGTTGTATTTTAAAAATATTTATTGTATGTTTTTTTTTAATGGTTTTGATGTTAGAATAAATTTTAAAAAATTTAAAAAATATTACATCAATATATTTTTAAATTTTTTTTTTTAAAAAAAAAAACAGCTATTATAATACCACAACAGGATATGATTACAGGGGTTTGAAATTTTTGTGTGGTGTACTAATGTAGGAGGGACGCAAGCACACAACATAGCCTCCCCTCTAGTCCCACAAACCGCCCCAGAAATACCCCACTTCCTTGGTTTACACTTATTTTATGGTTGCTCAGGCAACCCCACCCCTTGTTAATAAGATTAACCACTAAGATTCTCAATTAGCTTCTAGATTTCTTTTAGCCTACAAAATCTTATTGTTATTTTGTTTTTTTAATATTGGATCATGAAATATTCTATGTAATTAAAAAAAATGTCTAAAAGAATCCGAATCATGAAAATAAAAGTATATATAGGTTCTAAATTTTAATCCCATGCACCTTAATCAAATATAAAATATAAAAATATAATGTCTCTAATTATAAAAATAGAGCTATATATCTCTAATTAAATTGTTCTTCCAAGACTTTATTTTAATATAGGATTACAAGTGTGGTAACAATTGTTTTTTAAAATATTTTTTTTAAATAATATATATTAAATTATTCTTTTAAGATTTCATTTCGATATAGCATTATGAGCGTGGTAATTGTTATTTTTTAAAGTATTTTTTGTTTTAAAAATAATAAATCAAAATAATATATATTTTTATTTTTAAAAAATTATTTTTATAGTAACATATCTAAATAATCTAAAATAAATAAAAAATTAATTTTAAACAAAAAAATTAAAAAACACAATTTATTTAAACCGTTCCAAGCTAGATCCGCGCCATAATATTGGTGTTCGTTTTTCACGCTTTACAATAGGGGGCGGGGGGTCGGTTGTTCATGCTGAAACAATGACAGAACAATCGAGTGGTGTTTGATAAATGCACAAATACCTTATATATATAGCAAGTGGCCTATCTTTTCATGAACCCTAAGCATTGTTCACATTTTACTGATATATTTTTTTTCCATGATAGCAATAATGTTCCCCCCAATATCCTTGTTTCTGGGCAATGAAGAGCTAGCTGCCATGAGTTCTCATTTTCATGCAATTGGTATCAATATTTTACATCCACTGGAAACGGGAATGATCGAAGCTGTCTTTTTCACACTAAAATTGTCTCAAATGGTTCATATACAAGAATTAAATTGGTTATACTAAGTGGTGAGATACATAGAGGAGCTTCTGTTGAGGTCACGTTGGTAGCACACACTCTAGCTAGTGGTACCGGCCGGCCGGCCATGATAGATGCAGGTGAATAACCGGCCACGAGAATGACATATAAAAGTGGCTCGACGAAGTTAACAACATGAGTGCTATCAATAAATTTCAACCTCTCGTTTGACTTACAATGATAATAATGCATATAAAAGTGAATTAATGCCATTGCTGTTTTAATGTCCTGAAAGGATCCATTATGAGTTCTCTGCCGCCTATATCCTATGATTCGCTAGCCATTTGTAACCAGGTGTGTGTTTAAAAACATGGTGGTTTAAAATATTTTTATTTAAAAATATATTAAAATTATATTTAACATTAACATATTAAAAGATCTGAAAAATAAAAATATAAAAAAAACTAATTTTAAACAAAAAAAATCAAATTTTAATGAAACACTATTTTAAACCTTATTTCCAAACATAGCCTTATTCGTAGCTTATGTAAATTCTACCATTTGGTATCAACTTACCAATTGGCTGTTGCTACCAGCATGTGGTTAGTCCTAGGCAACCCTCTTTGTCTAGCTGAAAGTGGGGTGTGGGGTCTCGAGTCTTATCCATAGTTGGTACTTGGAAAGTTAATCAAGTCAATTTAATTTAGCCATTTAAATATTTTGTATAATTCAATTAAAATTTTTATCCGAATCATAATCTAAATTTCTCCTACAAATTTATCGAATTAAATCAGGTTTAAAAACTATTAACTCTTACTTCTTGTTTCATAAAAAAAAACTTACCCATATTGTTATCCCTTTGTTAGCTGTGATGGTTCTATAATTTCACGTTGGACAAAACTATATATTAAAGTTATTTGGCTTCTTCATGTTATTTCCTTCGTGCTTTTTGGTGAAAAAGATAATAAAAATTCTTTTGTTCCCTTTGTTTAGGGAAAAATATGCTATAACTCTATTACCAGAACCGTACGTTACGAGAACAAGACACATGAAAAGTGAAGACAAGAAGTCTGTGTTCCATTGGTGTCATAAAGCATTTCGTTCAAAGTTCAAGTCTTTAATTATGAAGCAGGAGATGGACGCTTGGTTTTAATTTCTTCTCCATGATCTCACTGCGTGATTTCAGGTTTTGACGACGACTGCGTTAATTTCATGCACACCAAGATAGAGTCTAATCATGTCGCGGTTTCTTTCATAACTAGGAGTAATCGTTGTTTCCTCCTCATAAATATTAATATTCTTGGGAGTTAATTATCTAACTCAATTAGTCCCCATAGTTTTATTGAGAATAATTAAATAGTTTATGTAGAATTAAAAATAATTAAATAGTTCATTGATTAGAACTATGCATCCTCAATTTAGACTCCCCGCCCCTAGGAAAAAAAAAAACTATTTCCTAATCGAAATTTTCCAATATTCCACTTCTCTTCTTTTATTCTATTTTTCAAAAAAGAATATATAAAAGATAAACTACAATACCCCTGAGATAACGTGAAAGTACAAGAACCATACAAAATTAAAAATTTGACAAACACCCTCATATCATATCCACAATTCTCTTGAAATAATTTAGAAAAAAACTGAAGAAATATTAAAAATTAGATGAAGAACATTAAAAGAGAAGCTCAAAATAAAATTGATTGAAGTAAAATAGTGAAATCAATATTATTCATGTACTAGAAAATATTGACCATGTCCCATTCTTCTTAATCTTTCTCTCATTTCTTAAGTTCTTAATTTCATTATCATTTTTAAATAATAATTAAGAGAAGTTTTGAATGATCATTGTGATTTCATAATATATATATCTCAAGAGAGTTCTTGTAATTCCTTCAAATAAATAAAATAAAAAAGGAATAAAAAACATAAGGATTATATAAATATATATGAATTTTGTAAAGTTATAATTAACTTATATTCTTGGTCATATTAATGAGCACTTTTATGTTATAAGGGCCCAAACCCTCTTTATATATTCTGATTCCAGCATGATGTGAAAACTGCAGATCAAACCGAATCATTATGTTTATCAACAAGCTCTGATCACCATTATCATTCTAATCTTGCATTCTGAAGCTATACAAAAAGCAACCATCTGCTACTATGATGACTCTTTCAACCCCATGGCTGCCCAATCTCAAGCTTTGTTCACACAGGCCATGCTAGCTAGCTAGGCATCTTTCTCATTGATTTCAGGGCATGCTACGTACCCTAGATGTCCTGTTCTGGACATCATGAATAGTTTCAATCATTGCAATTCACACACTTTATGTTATCTGTTAAGAAAAATATTGACCTTCCGTAATGAAATATATTAGCCAAATTCATAGGGTTTGATCATTTGTAAATCTAAACTTTTCCCGTTCCTCGAATGGATCCACTCAATCAACTAACCCTCTACAAATTCTTGTTCCTGGTAATTACTCCTTAAGAACTCTTGTGTTCATTGAAGTAGTTCTCTCATTTTAATTAGGAATGACAATGGTTTGGATACCCATCCGATTAGCCACCAATTTCATAGCTTATTCGGCAATGCATTTGATTGGATTTACAGTCACAATTGACATACCAAATGTCACGAACACTTTTACTTCTAGATTATATAAAATTAAACCCATGTAACAAATAAAAAATGAAGAAGAAGAAGATTACCCCGTTTAGTTTAGTATTGTGGTCAAGTGTACTTGGAAGTGCAATTGCAGATGTGAAAAGGTACCTTTTGTAGCACTTAATTTCACCGAATTTCACTTCCAATAACATTACCAAAAATTAATTAAAATGAGAGATAATTATCAGTCGCTATGGTTGGGATAAATTGGAAAATTAACATAAAAAATTAAAATAAATGGTGAAATGATATTGAAGCAAAAAGTTGCAGTTAAATAATATATTTTTAGATCCCATGATTGGGAATTGTGGCATTTAATTAAATGTCACGGTTTCTATTAATTTTTCATGAGATATTTTATTTTTTTTCTGATGTTATTTTCTCAGTGATTAAAGATGAGCAAAAATAATTAATTTTACACAATATATGTTTTCATGTCAGATTATATGCTTTTCTTTCTACACTGATAGCAAATAAACAAAAAGAAATTACTTTTGCTGCAAACTGAAATTAAGTAATCAGTGAGGCTGAAAATTGAGTAATTATCTGTCATCTCATGATATAATTATATGTCCTTCATGGAAAATTAATATATGTCATGGTTATGAAAAACGAAATTAATTAAATATTATAGTTGAAAACCATAACATGTAATTGATATTGATATTCAGAACCACAACTTCCAAAAATATGCCAAAACTCTTTGCTTTTGTGGTATTTTGTTATTTATTTTAATTTTATATGTTAATTTTTTTTTTTTTCCCTATGGTTGCATGAAGGATCCATACACTCACAAGTCACAAAGAAAGTAGGTCAATAAAAACAATTTAATTTATTTCTTCTTGGATACCAGCAAGGAAAACAGGACTTGTATATATAAAATTAAAAAGTAGAAAATTGCTGTTGCACGTCAAAGACTGCAATCGGTCACTTTCAGGCAACAGTCAATTATCAGAATCTAGCACTAGATCCTATACAAGCCCTTTTTACACGCCAGCCATAATAAATACTCAGCCTATCCGTGCTCTTATATTAATTAACACAAGAAGCACTTATTTCTCAAATGACAAAAAATAAATAATAATAATAATAATAATAATAATAATAATAATAACACCAATTTAATGGATAGAAGAGAGGCTTTGTTTGTAGGTTTGTATAATAGAAGCACTAATTTTGTTAAGGACTTTTCAAAGAATGAAATGATGAGCAATGAAGCTATCTAACCATCGCTAATCAACGTTCGAAAGAGAAATGTAGCCAGTGAGAAAAGGATAATTCATTATCAAATGTAAAGAAAACCTTATACTAATATAAATAATTGTAAAGAAGGAAAGTCGGTAGATCGCATCACATTGTGATGATTTTATAAGATTGAGTTCATGATATGTATGGTTGATCATGACATCGGGACCCATATCCAATGAAATGTTGCTTAGTATACAAAAAATAAAACAAAGTTTCTATTTAACAATGAGACCCCTTTCCTCTTCTTCTTTTTGCAAAAATCTCTTCTTGGGAACTACTCCTCGCTCTAGAGAGCAGAGTATTGGTGAATTCCTTGTAAATATATCCACACTTTAATCATATAATATATGGTATAAATTTAATTCTAAAAAATATAATTTAACTAGTCAAATTGTTTACTCACTAGATTATTAGTTAGATTTTTATAAATTTCAGGATTATTAAAAAGTTATATTATTATTATTAATTTTAAAATATATGAGATTAGCCGAAACACATGAAAATTATTTACGTTAATAATAATAGTAATAAAAAGATATAAATTTGTAGTTTGAACAAGGAATTAGACAGTGAAAGTGTGTAAAAATGCAGGTAGCTTGTCGTTAGCTAATGACAAGGAATTCAAATGCAGGATCAAAATTTCGTTATTGCAAGTTTTAGTGGCTTAGATATAGCATGGATCTACCTGGAATACTTGACCACTTGTGCTAGCTTTTGTTTTGTCAAGGTGCGTGCGTGTGTGGTGAGAACTTCAACTCGTAGGATCTATAATCTGTCAACGCATGGAAGGCTAGCTTTTTGCATAATGCACCGGCTTACCAAGGAGCTTATGATACGTTTAGATTTTGAGGTAAAGTTTGAGGTCAAAGTAAAAATTAGACAGTGACACTTAGGTAGTGAAAGATGACATAAACTGAACAATAATGACCAAAGCCTTGTTTTTCAACCTCTGGTAAGTGAAAACGAAAGGGAAGTAGGAAAAACAATGTGTCATGAATACCTCATGCTGAAGCAGAAATACGTGTTTGATATTGGGATATAAAATAAAAGGATAATTTCTCATTATTTTTTTATTTATATTTTTTTACATCATAGACATCAAAATTATTTTAAAAAAAAAAACATTTAAGAAGGATGATTTTTTGAGTCCCCCCAGAGAAATATAAATAAGGGAAGGTGTTTTCCTTTTTTGCCCTAAAAGGCATAACTTCAACATGTTTAACCTAAATACCATGACACATATACATGGTTTACGTACATTTTCTTTAAAAAAGAAATTTAATTTGGTCCTTCAAGAAAAATCTATTCACTTTCATCCCTTGAAAGTAGAAAGAAGTATTGCTGGTAATCTCTATCATTCTAAAAATAAAATTCCATGGCCCCGCTCTATGTCTTCAATCTTGGATCCATCATCGCCCCCCTCATTCCTTAATCCCGCCCTAGGATTACAACCTGAGACTTTCAGGTGAAAATTAATCTCAAAACTTAAAACCTCTGAAATATCCTCTTCAAGACATAATTTTACTGAAGTAATCTCTTCAGTTTATCGTTTATGAAAGAAAGAGTAGAGAAGTAGGATCTTTTTTTTCTTTGGCAATAATATATATTTTTTCATTAGCAACATGGTGTATTGAATAAAAACTAATGAAAATCTAAAATACATATATTTTTACAAATGAATAATATTGATTTGAATTAAAGAGGAAAAAATTATATTTTTAATCCAAACTCCATTTCTTATTCATGTATTTCTTTTTTGTTTTTTACAAAAGCATTTTTTTTTTATCAAAGCATTGTTTTTTAGATTAAAAAAAAAACTTTTTATGGTTTTAAGAACAAGTTTTAATTAAAAGAAGAAGAAGAAGCATGAATCAATCATTTTCATGCACCGATATTGAAAAAAAAACAAAAAAAAATATAATAAAATTATATAATAAAAAATAAACATATATGTTATATTTTCATTGAATATTGATGACGAAAGTTTTTTATAAACTTATATAATATCAATATCCTCTTGTATATATATATTTTTTAACACGGTCTCTTTTCTATCTTTTACAATAACATTCTCTCTCCTCACTTACTGTACATGGATCAAAGTGATAAAAATAAAAATTAGAATGAAACTGTAAAATCTAAAAGAACATGGAGTAGTTTTTTTTATCATTTGAATATTGTAAATGCGATTATTTTTTTTTTCAAGTTAAGTTGGATTGTTCATCTTTTGATTTTGTTAAAAATATTCTAAAATTTTATTTAGTAAAACTGATTTTTAATTCAATGTTAAAATATTCTATGCCACATCAACTACATAAAAGCATGCAAATCAAAATTGATTCCAACAGATAAAACTATGAAAACATAACAATAAAGTTATTGATAAAAGGTAGAAAAACCAAGGAAAAGAAGAAGAAAATAAATTAACAGCAAACACTAAAATAAAAAAGAGGGCTTGTATGTTCTACTTTTCTAGTGGGAGGCGTAATGGCCCTAGATGCTCTCCAAAAACCAAACGTAAGAAGTACGTAGTGTATAACAATTTAGGAGACATGGAGTATAGTTAAATCCTAATCCGTACTGTTTGGACACAAAAGCACACCCATTTTTATTTTACAAGTTAATCAATGCTAAAGGGAGAATTATGTGAGGCCCGGAGGCCAGAACAGGGACCTAGGGCAAAGAACCTCCTTGTCATCTTGTCACTTAACTAATTTCCTTAGCTAAACATCTAATCACAATGATAATCAGCCCTTTAACGACCCTTAATTTCTTAGAGACATGGCATGCATACTCATGGTGGATAAGGTGGATGGAAGGCGCCCGACTTGACTTTCCGAATTAATGACCGAAGGCCGTGTAAACAACGACTCCCTCAGTAGAATGCAAAGAGACCTAACTATAATTACTCACCCTTTTGTTTTCTCGTTCTTTATTAAAGCATTGGGACTCAGAAATGAAAGAGTCAATTCTTCACACATGATTTTGGACCATCTAGCTATCTATTCGTGTCAAATTTGTTTGAATAGACTTTTGGATTTTAATTTATTCCCATCCCATCATCAATCGTGTGAAGAAATATTGCATGTTTGTCGGTTCTTGCTTTCGTTGGTAGGCTAAATTCCCACTATAAAGCTGCACTACAACTATTTCTAACTATTTGAATCTTGAAAATCCATATAACGAGCTAAATATTGCATCCATGCTATGTAATATTCTCCAATAGTTTTTTTTTTTCAGTAATTAGCCCATAAACAGTGAGAGCAATTCTAATGGTTTTTTTTCCCTCTTCTCCTCAGCTTGTGACAATTCTGTGGTGCTCTTCTGGCCTACAGGTTGCAGTAGGATTAAACTTGAGTTTATTTGTTTTTATATTTTAAAAAATTTAAATTTTTTATTTTTTCTTTGTTTTTTAATAATTTTAAATCATTTTGGTGTACTTATGTTAAAAATAAAATTTTAAAAATAATAAAAATACTTTAAAAAATAATTATTATTATTGTAATACCAAACTAGTTATATATTTAATTTTCTGTGTACTACTTAGAAGCCTCAAAACATTTAGATTATAAAGAAATAAAACCTTATCTTCTAGGATGTTCACTTCACCTCAAACCATTCATATAATTGGTTAATTAATATTTGTTTATTAGCTATGGTTAATAAGGAAAGAAACCCTTTAGAGTGCTTAGACCTAAGATAGAGTACTTAGACCTAAGATAGAGTCAATTATCCTGGCTAATTAATTAATCTCACAATACCTTGTTTCTGTAAGAAACAGATTAAAAAAAAAAAAACAAATGTTAAACAACACAAAGCTCGAAAAGGACACAGTGGTCTCAGCGGGACTAATACGGCCTGAAAGAAAACAAATTTTGAGGAGAACACAAATGATTAGCTATTCGATATTGACAGCTGACATGGAACACACGTGGCAGAAGAAGAGAGGTGCCAAATGGCAAAGGGCGGCGCACCAAACAGACAGCGGAAGCTGGTGTGTGGGAGCTAGCTAGAGAGAATGACATGATCCAAAAATTAAGACATTATTACTAGGATTGTGTTTGTTTTTATTATTCTAGGATAGTAATGTGTTTAGTCGACGAAAATACAAAGATATAAATATAAAAATAAATAATTTTTTATTAGTTTAAAATATTAGGAAAACACATGTTTTTTCTATTTCATTTATTTATCTCATTTATTTCAGGAAAATAATGTACAAAAACTATACAAAAAACGTTTCTTTCTATTTCATTTGTCTTCGTCTCCTCTATTCAAGAGTTTTTTTTTTTCTTGATTTAATGAGAGCATGATGATAGAAGGTTATCTTTTCCCACTATATAATTATTATTGAGAAATCATATTTTAGAACTTAAACCTTACTACAGTACTCTATATTATAATATATATATGTTATTATTAAGTGGTTTTTGTTTATTTTTGTATTTTAAAAATATTTAAAAAAATTTAAATTTTGTTATTTTTTTCTTTGTTTCAAATTATTTTTATATGTATTTTTAAATTATTTTGATATGTTAATGTTAAAAATAATTTTTAAAAAATATAAAAATATTATTTTAATATATTTTCGAGTAAAAGATATTTTAAAAAACAATCACAACTAAACTTTCAATTCTTAAAAAGGCTATCCAATATAAAAAAAAGGCTAGATTAAACTTGATTGTGTTTACTGTAGAAGCATACATGGTTAATAAAGTTTGTAGGAAAATAAATCTTAGGAAACAAAATTGCGGTGGGGGGTGGCGTGAAAATTTGGTGTCACGCCGTCCAAACAAACCTTTCTCTCATCCTATCTGCCACCCCACGCGCAATCAATAACTTCTTCTGTACCATTTCTATGTCCTGCTACTGCAGATAGTGTGTGTATATATATTAATGTTCATCTCTCGAACAGAAAATAAAGTATAGCTTTCTGTACCATAGAACAGCTAGATTCATCTCTTTTGCATATTAAAAGCTCCATCCCTTTTTCTTTCCAACAACATTCACCCATTGCCAAGACATCCTCTTTGTCTCTCTCACACCCTCTTTTTTCCCTTCTCTTTCTTTGATCCGGTGGGCAGTCGAAGAACGAAGCGAACTCTCATTGCCTCTCTGTGAGTATATCAATAATCGTGTAATGTGAAATTGGTTGTAGTAGCATATACATGCATATATATTTCTTTTGTGTTTGGATATTAGAGTTTCAAATCCAAATGTTTGCCACCAACTTTAAGGGCAGCACAATATGCTAGCTAGAAGTTGCATATGTTGTTAGATGTACTTGTTTTTCCTGATGAATTTAGGTTTTGTGATGCAGAAGCCCAATATAATTAATTTGAGAGTTCTTCCTTGTCACTGAAATTCTTTGTAAATAAGAACTATTTTGTTTGCACATACATTAGGTCACATAATGTGGTTATTAATTAACCCAAGTTGGAGATCAAGAGTTTGAATAAGCAGATGCCAACATGTATAAGTTTATGAAAGGTGATGATCCCTTGAAGTTTAGAGTTAGTTCATCACTATATAAGAAAATAAAAATAAGAAAACATCTAGACATCATGAGGAATAATACTGGTGTTTTGAGGGAGAGGGAAAGGGAGAGAGAGAGAGATCATTTAAGCATGTGTAGCACAGCAGAGAGTATGTGGCTGTGCTGTTGAGTGAGATAGTGTCGTAGCGAGCACACGGGGGTGGTGGGTGTGAAAATGTTTTTCCACCACCAGTAACAGGGAGTGCCCTGCACTCAAAGAAACATAACATGCTTGTGCCAGCAAAGTCAAGCTTTCCGGCCAACTTTTGTGTTCAATATACTTCGCCAAAGTTCATGCAACTAATTAAAGACAACAAATGGTACTTGGCTGGAATAAAATCTATGTTTTGATTGGTGGGTTCCACGAATTGTCTGCCATTTTTATCTGTGAAGATGACTTTATAAATACATAGCCGAAACACATGCAGGACCACTTCTTCGTGGGTCCACGAAGTAGCTAGGCATCATCATAGCTAGCCCTAAGTTAAGAGTTTAGGAATGGATATTTTGGATGTGAAATCATGACGGTAACATTGATTCATTCAAGGGCAAAAGCATGTGTGCACCTTCTCATCACCTTTTACAAACTCTAGCATTTCACTATGTTGAAGTCATACATTTCTTCCAAAGTTTCCCTTGATTTCAGGCCTACGCTAAAAGAGCCTTTAAGCTTGTGTTTTGCTTGTGTCATTCACACAAATTTGCTCATTTCTAGATTGATAAAGAACATAATCAACATGGGTAAATCCTTAAAAGGATGCTTATGAACATGCTATTTAATCTTCCTCCCTCCCTCCCTCTCATTATCTTCATGTTACTGATCAGGAGCTTGAAGAATATTATAAATGGAGATGGAATCCTGTGTCCCACCAGGCTTTAGATTTCATCCAACAGAAGAAGAACTTGTAGGATACTATCTCAAGAGGAAGATTCTCTCACTGAAAATCGATCTAGATGTTATCGTTGACATTGATCTATACAACATGGAGCCATGGGACATCCAAGGTAATGAAAAATCCACGGCTTTTGTATCGTAGCTAAGAACACTATTTGTGGAGCTATATATATATATATATATCATAATCATACAACCAAAACTACTTGCCCAGTTTGAAATTTAACACCAAACAGTTGCAATGTTGCAAACCCTACTGGCTATATAGGCTTTAGACTATTGATTGTAACGACACCAAATAAAAAGACGGTGCACTAATTTTCTCTCTAGTCAATGCTTTCTCTTGTTCAAACAGCCATCCCCATTTGAACTTAAGAAGAAATATTCAAAAGCAGCACTCCTTTTATCAAAATTTGACACATAGACATTGCACATACTTTGTACCAGGAAAAGATTTTTATGACCTAATGAACTAAGAGGGAAGATACAGTAATGGGGATAGACCTAATGAAATATTGACTTTATTAATTAGGTGGAGACCGAGAGTAATGGAAATGGACCTAAAAGGAAATTAATCTATAATTAGCTGCTGGAAATGGGTTCTACTGGATTCCATTAAATGTGTGCTTTGTGCTAACTTAAGTACATATCTTAATTTGCAGCCAAGTGCAAGCTAGGGTATGATGAACAGAATGAGTGGTATTTCTTCAGTCACAAGGATAGGAAGTATCCGACCGGAACACGGACTAATAGAGCCACTGCTGCCGGATTTTGGAAGGCAACAGGAAGGGACAAGGCCGTGCTCACCAAGAACAGACTTATTGGGATGAGGAAGACCTTAGTGTTCTACAAGGGACGTGCACCAAATGGAAGGAAAACTGACTGGATCATGCATGAATATCGTCTCCAAACATCTGAGCATGAACCCCAACAGGCAAGTTCATTCTCTATTCCAATAACAACACTTTTTTATTTTTCCTTTTTCAAAAATATTGCACGTATAAAAGCATTCTTTAAACGTTCTTTCTTGGAGGGAAGATATAGCTGCATAAACCGAACAAGTATTCACACTTTGACATATTAACTATAGCTAGCAATATAAAGTACTTTTGAAAGAAATTAAATATTACATCAATATTACAAAAAGCAAATTATTAAAAAATAACTTTTACCTTCACGAAACACCTAGTTTTTGGGTTGAGTAACTCTTTAGCAAATATTTAACTCTTTCACAAAAAAAGTATTCGCTAAATTTATTTTATCCTCTTGGGGCAATAATATTATTAAGTTATCATGATCATGAACTTACAAATATTACTTGTACGTATAAGCTAATATTTTTGGGTGTGAATTGCAGGAAGAAGGGTGGGTGGTTTGCCGGGCATTCAAGAAACCAATCCCTAATCAAAGACAAGGTTTTGAAGCTTGGAATCATGCTTATTATGTCAATAATATCAATCATGCTAGACCTCCTTCATTCTCAGATACAGTAACTACTACACATATGGTTCATCCGAATCAAAGTGCAAGTTTTCATCAGCCTTTTAGCTCGAGTTCGGACCTCATTTCACACCAAGAATTTTTGGATAATAATAATCGGCTTGTTGAACTCCCACAACTAGATAGCCCTAGTAATCTTTCAACAAGTTTTGCTCCCAAAGAAGGTAACTTCCACCAGACCAATGAAGATTACGATGAAGAAAGGAGCAACAATAGCAGCCAATATATCGACTGGAAAAGTTTGGACACATTACTTGCATCACAAGTGAATGATTCCAGTACTTCATCATTTCCCCTTCAAAATTTTCCTTCTATAACGCAAAACTATGACCTAGCAGCTGGGCAGCAAGACCATGTTAGCCATTTCCTTGACTGCTTTCCTGACATATAACAAAAGCTCTTGCACTTATAATGTTGCGATTTATTTATGTAAGATGATGTATTCATGGTAATAATAGTGCTATAGTAGGAGGTAAGGTTAATGTCTTGGTTTAGAAGTTGCATGCTGATGATGATCATTTATTTAGGTGAATGAATATGTCTGTGCTAAGAGGAGAATTCGCACGCAAAGTGAATCTCCTACAAGTTTAGAGTCATAGGTGAAAGTTTTGATTCACCTTTCTTAATTCTCCCTTTGCTTATGTTGTTCCATAATTGTAAATTGTGGATCATTGCATGCATATATGTACTTATGATCTCGTGTTTTCATAATCTTGTGTTGTGTAATAATGGCTGTTTCTCTAGGCCTTATTCTTCACTCTTGCTTGTTTTGACATTGTATTCTCTACTTATGAATGTTTCTCTAGCCGTCATTTTTCACCTCTAGGACAAAATCATAAAACTTTGAGATTGTTTCTCATAATTCCACTTACATCATCACATTCTTATAAAATCTATTTCAATTCTCTAAAGTATAAAGTAATTTACCAAGGAAATTCACTCTAAAACATGTAGCCAAGTTGCCCTGAGCAGCATCTTGATGAACCCTCCTAACTGAGCCAGTCTCTATTTGCCCTTGCATCTACCATTGTTGTTGTCGCCACACGACGTCGGGCGACGGCTCCACTCCTTTTTTTTGTTTTCTTTTAAATAAAAGGAATTTAATTTTTTATTTGATTGGGGGAAATAAAGATTTTATTGGAGTCGCCATCTAGTAATTTGAGGGAACTAGAAATCCAAAATTAGACACTGGTCCCAGAGATTCGGGTACTGGGTTAGTTATGATTAAGGGAAGGTAGACACCACCCTTAAAACATCCTTTCAGAGAAAGGTTACCTTTACTTGTGTGTTTTTCTTATTTTTGATTCAAATGCTATTATATTTTGAGCTTATTTGTAAATTTTTAACATATTTAACATCGGTCCCTAAAAATAGGAGACGCGTTAAAAATGACATCAGTCCCTAAAATTAGGAGACTTTGTCTAAAATATCGACGTTTATCCCTAAAAAGGAGAGTTACGTCTAATTTACCAAATAAATAATAATGGACATAATCCATATTTGGTATTTAATTTTTTTGACATCGGTCCTTTTCTATAAATAAAAGAGACGTGTCGAGAAAATTTATTTTATAAAATAAAAATTATTTTGATATCATTCACAAATAGATATATCAATTCTTGAAAATTGGATTTTTGACCTATGAACAGTGATATGATAAAATGAGTGTTAAACCCGCGTTGTTATTTATTTTAGTTTTCTTTTGTTTTTTTTTTTTTTTATGCAAGGATTTACAAGTATTTATATATAAAAATATCAAAAAATACAATAAAATATCATAAAAAATTACCTGAGCACCCCTGTATAGGCAAAAGACTGAAATACCCTCGGATTTATCGAAAATTTACGAAAATGCCACTGGACCCGCGGTTACTGTTCACGCGCGGGTACTGTTCACGCCGAAATTTTCCGGCGAGTTTCCGGCAAAAGATAGTCGATTATGGTAGATCTGAGGACGAGGATTCTGATGGTGGTGGTCTCGTTGTCCGTTGATGGCTGAGGAGGGTGAATCGACAACTTGAAGGTCGATTGGTCGATGTCGGTCGCGGCCTTTTTCCGGACAAATTAGCCGGTGAAAAAGTGTTAAAAGGCCGGGGTTCTGCTCAGGGGGAGGCGATGCACAATTCTGCGGTGGTTGCACGGCTTGAGACGGCCGGAAATGGGAGATCCGTGGAGAGAGAGAGAATCGCCGGCGAGAGGAGAGAGAAGCTCTGGGTTTTGATCTGGTGTGGACGAGTGTATGGTGCACTCCTGCGTCTGAAGGCTGTGAACCGCTGGATCTTGGATGAACAGATCTTGCGGCTGTGATTCGTTTGATCTCCAAGTTGATCGGACGGTCAGGATTGAATGGGCTACGATCTGGTGTGGCGCGGTGTACCGAGTGCTCGGTATACCTGCTGATGTGGCGCAACCAGATCGAAGGGCAGATTGTTTGAGCGGCTGAGATGTATTTGGGTTTTAATCTGGTGTGGTAAAGCCTATTGTATCCTAAGAAATCAAAGGCTCAGATCTAAACACTATTAGATCTAACGGTTGAGATATTTTTGATATTTTTTAATTTATTAAAAAAAATTAATATCTTACTAGGGTGCAGAAAAATATAAGAAAAATGAATAGTAACCCAAATAGTAATACGTGAGAATTGAGAATCAGAATTGAGAATTGAATTTTTTAATCTTTTTTTCTTTCCTCTCTTTGCTGTCGTGAATTCATTGGCTATTTATAGCCAATGAATTCAGACAACAATTCACGGATGAATTGTTAGCAATTCACGGATTCAAACTTTCACCGATTACTATTTGTCTTATTATATATAATAATATTAAATAATAATATAATAATACTAAATAATAATAATAATATTTATTTACAGGGGTAAAAATTAAAAATTCAAATCAGTATTATAAAAAGTTTTTCATCTGCTAAAAATTAATTTTAAATTACAAAAAAACTTTTTTATACGGGTATCAACTCGGTGGACCGGTTTTTTTGACCCAAAAATACCAGTTTTGACAAAAATAGTCCGAAACTCATTTTTTATCGCGGTTGGCATGGTTGGACCCGTATTGACCCGGTGGACTCGGTTTTGACCGAAAATGATAGTTTTGACCCGAAACAGCCCGAAACTCATTTTTCACCCCGGTCGACATGGTGGGACCCGTATTGACCCGATGGACTCGGTTTTAATAGAAAATATCGGTTTTGACCCGAAACGTCCTGAAACTTATTTTTCATCCCGGTCGACATCGTTTAACCCGTATTGACCTGGTGGACTCGGTTTTGACAGAAAATGACGGTTGACTCGAGAAAATATATTTTAAACTCTGTTTTTCTTCTTTTTTTTTATTTATTATATTTTTTTTGTCATGAATAATAAGATAAAATAACATTCCTAAAAAATTTTATTTAATCCAAAATTGGGTTACAACAGTTGCCCCCTCTTTACAATGCTTACGGTGCAAAGACATTAAAAAATCATTTTCTTTTGACTTTGCATAGGAAGTATTGTAAAGAAAAATGCTGGAGATGTTGAAAAACACATATATTTTCAGTTGGTCTAATTCTTATGGGCGACCTACCCAAGTGAAAAACATGAAAATGTTTTCAATCTTGATTTAGTGAAATACATGAAAGTGATTTCAATAATGGTTTGGTGAAATACATGAAAGTGATTTCATTGATGGTTTTCCTGAAATACATGAAAGTGATTTCAGATTGTTTTACATGAAAGTAATTTCATCCTTGATTTTGTGAAATATATGGAAGTGATTTCAACGATGGTTTTCTGAAATACATGAAAGTGATTTCATATTGATTTTGTGAAATACATGAAAGTGATTTCAGATTGATTTTGTGAAATACATGGAAGTGATTTCATCAATGGTTTTGTGAAATACATGAAAGTGATTTCAGATTGATTTTGTGAAATACATGGAAGTGATTTCATCAATGGTTTTGTGAAATACATGAAAGTGATTTCAACAATGGTTTTCTGAAATACATGAAAGTGATTTCAGATTGATTTTATGAAATACATGAAAGTGATTTCATCATTGATTTTCTGAAATACATGAAAGTGATTTCAGATTGATTTTATGAAATACATGAAAGTGATTTCATCATTGATTTTCTGAAATACATGAAAGTGATTTCAGATTGATTTTATGAAATACATGAAAGTGCTTTCATCATTGATTTTCTGAAATACATGAAAGTGATTTCAGATTGATTTTGTGAAATACATGGAAGTGATTTCATCAATGGTTGTGTGAAATACATGAAAGTGATTTCAATAATGGTTTTCTGAAATACATAAAAGTGATTTCAGATTGATTTTATGAAATACATGAAAGTAATTTCACTATGATTTTCAAAGTTAATGAAAACTTCTAAAGGAAATCATATTTGTATGACTCAGATCCGATTTGTAAAAATTGATCTCAAAGATGATGAAAGCTTCTCACGAAAGTCTTATATCTACGGTTGAGATCTGATTTGTGAATCAATCTTAGAGATGATGAAAGCTTCTCACGAAAGTCTTATATCTACGGCTGAGATCTGATTTGTAAATCGATCTTAGAGATGATGAAAGCTTCTCACGAAAGTCTTATATCTACGGCTGAGATCTGATTTGCAATCTATTTCAGAGATAATGAAAGCTTCTCATGAAAGTCTTATATCTACGGTTGAGATCTGATTTGTAAATCGATCTTAGAGATGATGAAAGCTTCTCACGAAAGTCTTATATCTACGGTTGAGATCTGATTTGTAAATCGATCTTAGAGATGATGAAAGCTTCTCACGAAAGTCTTATATCTACGGCTGAGATCTGATTTGCAATCAATTTCAGAGATAATGAAAGCTTCTCATGAAAGTCTTACGTCTATGGTTGAGATTTGATCATCTGTTCAGAGTAATAGTAAGAGTAGAATCCTTATAAATTACGCAGTTTTTGGTGACAAACATCATCAACTTCTTGTATTTCAAGCCTTTCAAAGTTCCCAACTCTTGAAGCTTTAATCATGTCTTCCTCTTCTTCCAATGTTAACCCAAATCTTGCTCCTGCAGTAGAGCCTATAGTTTGGCGTACTACTTTTGAAGTGAATGGTCGTTCAGTTACAATAGAAGATACTGTAATAGACAATGAAGATACTGCTATAGCCGTGGCTAGAGACATGGTCCTTCCCCGTGATGAAACCATGCTGACAGCTAGGAGCGATATTGAAGCAGTGAATCAGTCACTTGCTCTCAGTATCAGAGCTACTTCATCTCTGGTGAACGTTGCAGAGCGTCTTCATGCTAGAAGACTTGAGCTGAATACTCAGGTTCTTGATCTCCATCATCTGATTGAGAACTTATGGAATAGACTCCGTGATGAAAGACGTCAGAGAAACGACTTGGAGAGGAGGAACCAAGAGCTGAATACACGTGTCGACTTTTGGAAGGACTATGTTAACACACGACACCTCGAGTTTGAGGAAGAGATGGAGAATATGCGTAAACAATTCGAAGAACTTCGAGGCCTGATTAATGATCAAGATGACAATATCCCTGATCGTCCTCGCACTGTTTAATATTTGTACTTTTAAACCTTTTGTCATGAATAAAAAATCCATCTTTCTTGTCTTCATTTATGAATTTTGCTTTCATGAAATTGCCATATTTGATGTGATTAGAATAACTTTATTTTGTCTGAATCTCGTTGGATCCCGTTGGGAATTTTGTTTCAAGAAATATCTACAAGACAAATATGCAATGTTTGTGAAGTTAGATGATATGAGATGCATCTTACCTTTTTGAAATATAGATCCCCCATTCATCTTGTTTGGCAATCTTGAATGTTAGCAAGCTCTTTTGATTCACGCGTCTTTCAAATCTACTCAAGCTGACCCATGCTGTTGAGTTCTCCAAGATAAACGTTATTTGAGTTTCTCAATAGTCACTGCCTCTTTATCCATTGGATACTTCATTGTGAGCATTAGCTTCTCTCTGGTCTGGCATCATGTTGTTGGTAACATTTCCGTTGTTGAGGATTTTTAACCAATTCATATGGTCAATACATGAGGATAATCCCACTCATTTTTCATGTGTATCTCCCACCAGGGAAGCAAATTTCTTTGTACCATTAGGAATCTGGTGATTGCTTCTCTGTCTCTAGAAGATTTCTTGTGATTGCTTCTCTACCCTTAGAAGAAGTAACTGTCTCTTTTCATTTCCTTATTTGCTCTTGTTGTCGTTAGAATCTCTGATTTTCTAACACTGCCTCTTGGTGTCTCATATATCTGTCTTCTTCACATAGAAAACCATTTTTTTTCAAAAATGATTTTTCAAAAGATCTCTTTTGTTTTTGAAAACTGAAACTCTCAATGTTTGTTTATAACAATGTTCAAGCAACTCTAAGGATTTGTAGTAAATCTCTCAATAAAAGTAATCTCAAATAAAGGTAAGTGATAAGATGACCTTCTGCTTTGGTTTTCAATGTGTTCAAGCAATCTTGAATGTATTTTGAGGGAAAAGGAACAATTGCCCTTTATTTTTAGAAGCAGTCCTTTTATCAGCATGAATAATAATGAGTAATTATTTGCTATATCATGACTCTTTATGAAAAAGTCTCTTATATTCTGGGAACGCTGTTTATTAATTCAGGTTGCTTCCTTGATTAGAAAGGACTTTAAAGGCATGTAATGTATTTATGGCTCAAAGCTGTAAAAGAAAGAGGATTTCATAAGCTCAAAGAAAGTGTTTAAGGGTTTGAAAACTATAGATCACTGTTATCTTATCTTCATCTTTTCTTTTGCTATCTTGACAACAAAATGATACTAAATATTCCAAATTAGGAATTTTTTTTCTATTTGTTAGGAATTCTCTCAATTATTTGGAATTTTTTTATTTGAATTCCTTGTTGTCAGACTTCATAAGCTCAAATGTCTTCAAGATGATTTCCATGATCATTTCTTTCATTTTGCCCCCAGTGTAGGGTGTGATCTTAGTTAAGGTTCTTATGAAAAAACTTTAAATAGACTTGGCTCAAATTGGGACTGCAAAGGATAATTTTAAAAGAAAGTGAAAGGAATATCAAAGATGGCCTTTCTTCATTTCAAGTAGGATCGGTTAAAACCAATAAACTTTGTCCACATCCAGCGTAATGTTTTGGATTTATAAGATACCATATTTTGCGAGTCCATGTCAAGCTAATGTACTACCAACCATTATTCATGCTGATAAAATGTAAGTCCAGGACAGAATTTAAGTGATAGTTGTTCCAATTGCGTGTTTTTGACTTGTATGGTCATTTCTTTTAAGAGAATTGCTTTGAACATTATCCTAAACAAATCATTGATTTATTTCATTGAAATCATAAACAAAATCAATTCTTTTAAAACCTCATTTAAGAAGAATGGGTTCTCTTGTAAAAAAAAACATTTGAAAGATCAGATTGTTGAGCCATTGAGATCATGCATGGGCTTTTTGGTGAGGTATATGCAAAGAGAATTTCCTGGCCAAAACTTCATTTCATTTGATTTTGATTGGATGAAATACATCATACATAATACTTTTTCACAGAATCAGAGTTCACGGGCCTAGGTAAATCATCTCCATCCATCCTAGTTAACAACATAGCCCCTCCGGAGAAAGCTTTCTTCACTACATAGGGGCCTTCATAGTTTGGTGCCCACTTGCTTCGGTCTTCACTTGGTAGTGGTAAGATTTTTTTGAGTACAAGATCCCCTTCTTTGAATTCTCTTGGTCGGACTTTCCAGTCATATGCTTTGGCCATCCTTCTTTGGTATAGCTGGTGATGACAAATTGCAGCCAACCTCTTCTCACTTATCATGTTTAGCTGCTCATATCTCACTTTAACCCATTCAGCTTCTTCTAGTTCAGATTCTATTAGTACTCTCAAAGATGGAATTTCTACTTCCAAAGGCATCACCGCCTCCATCCCAAATACTAGTGAATAAGGTGTGGCTCCAGTAGACGTTCTGACTGCTGTGCGATATGCATGTAGAGCAAATGGAAGCATCTCATGCCAATCCTTGTAATTGACTACCATCTTCTGGATAATCTTCTTGATATTCTTGTTAGCAGCTTCGACAGCACCATTCATCTTTGGTCTGTAGGGAGATGAGTTTGAATGTTTAATTTTCCACTTCATACACAATTCTGTGATCATTTTTCCATTAAAATTATGGGCATTATCGGTTACTATCTTCTCAGGTGAACCATATCGACAGATCAAATCTTTCCCAATAAAACTCTTGACCACCTTTTGAGTTACATGGGCATAAGAGCTGGCCTCCACCCACTTTGTGAAGTAATCAATGGCTACTAAGTTAAATTGATGCTTATTGCTGGCTTTTGGGTTGATTGGCCCAATCACATCTATTCCCCACATTGCAAATGGCCATGGTGATGTCATATTAAATAGAGGAGCTGGAGGTGCATTTATCTTATCACTATACACTTGACATTTATGACATTTCCTGACATAATCGATGCAATCTTTCTCCATGGTCATCCAGAAATACCCCGATCGTTGTAATTGTCTAGCCATCATATGCCCACTTGCATGAGTTGCACAAATTCCTTCATGAATTTCTTGCAATGCTACCTTAGCTTCGATTTCATCTAGACATCTCAGTAAAGTCCCATTGAATGACCTTTTGTATAGAATTTCTCCATCCAGGTAAAATTCCAGAGCTAACCTTCTCAAGGTCTTCATATCTGCTTTGGATGCCCCCAAGGGATACTCTTGATATTGGATAAACTGCTTGATGTCATAAAACCATGGGTTCCCATCTATTTCTCCTTCAACTGAACAACAATGAGCTGGAAAATTTCTAATTTCAATGCAGATTGGTTGTACTCTTACTCCGTAATCAGTTTTGGCCATAGAAGCTAAAGTTGCCAAAGCATCAGCAAACTGGTTTTTGTCTCTTCCCATGTGGGAAAAATCTATCTCATCAAAGCCCTCAGTCAGTTTCGAGAGATATTGTTGATATGGTATCAATTTTTCCTCCTTGGTCTGCCATTCGCCTTTCACCTGACAGATTATTAACATTGAATCCCCATAGACATCAAGCTTCTTTATTTTCATCTCCAAAGCAGCTTCTAATCCAAGGATACAAGCCTCATATTCAGCAGTATTGTTAGTGCATTCAAATTGTAGTTTGACTGAGACGGGATATTGCTTCTTGTCAGGTGAGATTATCACAACGCCTGCTCCATTACTAGAAACATTCACTGCCCCATCAAAATACATGATCCAACAATCATTCTTTTCTTTGTCCTCTTCTACTATCAACACATCCTCATCCGGGAAGTCAAATTTCAAAGGCTCATAGTCATTGATAGCATTATCTGCTAGATGATCAGCAATTACACTTCCTTTTACAGATTTTCTTGTCTTGTATACAATGTCATACTCAGCCAACATCACTTGCCATCTTGCTATTCGGCTTGACAAGTAGGGTTTCTCAAAGATGTATTTAAGAGGATCCATTTTTGAGATCAACCAGGTGGTATAATACAACATATATTGTCGAAGACGCTTCGTACTCCATACAAGAGCACAACATAGCTTCTCAGTCACAGTATATCTGGATTCACAATCTGTAAACTTCTTACTTAGATAATAGATAGCTTGCTCCTTTCTTCCAGACTCATCATGTTGTCCCAACACACAGCCCATTGCTACCTCAGTTACTATCAAATACAAGATCAAAGGTCTTCCAGGCACAGGGGGCACGAGTAAAGGTGGATTCTGTAAGTATTGCTTTATTTTATCAAAAGCCTCTTGACAATCTTTGTCCTATATACCAGGGTTCTTTTTCCGAAGTAATCGAAAAATTGGCTCACATGTTGTTGTTAACTGAGATATGAATCGAGCAATGTAATTCAAACGTCCTAAGAAACCTCTTACTTCTTTCTCGGTCTTAGGAACCGTCATAGCCTGAATTGCTTTCACTTTATCAGGATCGACCTCTATTCCTTTATTGCTTATCACAAATCCTAGCAACTTTCCAGACTTTACCCCAAACGAGCATTTTGAAGGATTCAGCTTCAACTGATACTTTCTTAGTCTTTCAAATAATTTTCTTAGAACCTGAACATGATCTTCTTCATTCTTAGACTTGGCAATCATATCATCCACATACACTTCAATCTCTTTATGCATCATATCATGGAAAAGTGTCACCATTGCCCTTTGATACGTGGCTCCAGCATTCTTCAACCCGAATGGCATCACTTTGTAGCAGAATGTTCCCCATGGTGTGACAAAAGTGGTCTTCTCTTTATCCTCTTCAGCCATTTTAATCTGGTTATAACCGGAAAATCCATCCATAAAGGAGTAAGTTGAACTCCTAGCAGCATTGTCTACCAAGACATCTATGTGAGGCAAAGGAAAATCATCCTTCGGACTGGCTTTGTTTAGATCCCTGAAATCTACACATACTCTGATTTTGTTATCTTTTTTTTGGTACCACCACTATATTAGATACCCATTGAGGGTATTTAATAACTTCTAGAAAACCGGCATCCCACTGCTTCTCTATCTCTGCCTTGACTTTGAGCACAATATCTGGACGAGTTCTTCTTAATTTCTGCTTAACAGGTTTACATCCTTCTATCAAAGGTAATCTGTGTACTACAATATCAATGTCTAAACCAGGCATATCTGTATAAGACCAGGCAAACACATCGATATACTCTTGTAGTAATGAGGTTAAACTGCATCTTTCTTCTATAGTGATCAGAGTTCCAATCTTTAACTCTCTTTTATCTTGCTCGGTGCCTACATTTATCACCTCTAGTTCTTCCTTCGCAGGTTTCCAAGCATGCTCTGACTGTTCTACCCGTCTAACAAACTCTTCATCCCATTCCTCTTCATCCATTGCAATCTCATCCTTATCAAAGTTTGGCCATTCATTTTCAATGCAATGTGTTTGTGGATTTATGGAGGATTCACTTTCAGAATTCCTGAAAGCGGAAGGTGTTTTTTAGTGTGAATGCATATCTTGTAGCCGAACAAAATAAAAGGAATTCAACAAATACTGATGAAAATGCTTGATCTCAATATTATTTTAAAAGTTGGCTCAACAATTATGAAAAGACTTTAGGTTGTCATCTTGAACCAAGATTTCCAACTAGGTATAAAAACACAAAGCAAACTACAATGCAAAGCACATAAAAGCAAATATAAGTAGACACTTAATCATTACTTCTTGAAAACAATTGGGGCTTCTTCAATCTCCCAATTCTGGAATACTTCTTCAACTGAAAGCTTTTGCACAAAGGCATTGGTTGGAGCTTCTTCTAAAGCATGGACAGTTAACTGTGGTAACAATTCATCTTCTTTTATTGTTCTTGGCTCATCATCACAGTTCCAGCCTTTCTCTTTACCTTCCTCTACATTGTTGATATCCATGATAGCAGGTTCTTGTCCCAAGACTTCCATCATGTTCACCCCTCCACTACTTGTAGCATGATTGGGTAAAGGGTTGGAATTCACATTTGGTGCATCTTCAAAAGTTATCCATCCAGCTTTTATCAATTGCAGAAGCTTGTTTTTGAATGCATTGCAGCTTTCAATGTTATGCCCAGCAATGCCAGCATGATACTCACATGTCATATCAGGCTTATACCAATTTGGGTATGGAGGTTGTAGTGGGGTTAAGGGAACAGGGGCCACTTGCCCAATACTCAACAACTTCGAATACATTTCTCCCAAGGGAAGTGGTAATGGTGGCAACTGTTCTTGGGGTCTTTGAAAATTCCTTCTTGGAGGATTAACAATCTGGTTACTTTGTTGGTTATTTGGTTGACTTTGTTGGTTGGTAGGGCAAGGGTTAGGGAAGTTTACATTTGCAACTTGTTGGGTAGGTATTTGGAAGTTATAGTGATGGTAATTTTTCTTATTACCCTTGTACCCTCCTTCCATATTATTCACCTCAGACTCCTTCTTTTTCCCGATAAAGCCTTTCTTCTCAGTAGGCTCTAACATTCTCCCCATTCTTATTGCTTGTTCTATCCTCTCAGCAATAGTAACAGCATCATAAAAGTGCTGAACTGAACTACCCACTAGGTGTTCAAAGTAGGGAGATTTAAAAGTGTTGGTAAACAGAGTGACCATTTCTTTTTCTAACAAAAAGGGTTGCACATGGGATGCTTTTTCACGCCATCTCAAAGCATATTCTCTTACAGTCTCTTTGTTGCCCTTCTCCATGATTAACAAGCTTGACCTGTCCGGGGCTACCTCCATGTTGAATTCGTATTGCTCCACAAAAGCTTTGACCAAATCTTTCCACTTTCTGATCTTAGTATTATCTAGTCTTGTATACCAACTTAGTGCTGATCCAGAAAGACTGTCTTGAAAGAAATGGATAAGAAGTTTCTCATCATTCACCACTTCTGCCATCTTATTACAATAAGATTTAAGATGAGTGACTGGGCATTCAGTTCCCGTATATTTGATAAATTCTGGTACCCTAAATTCTTTAGGTACAGCTACATTTGGGACTAAACACATCTCTGCAGCATGAACAGGATCATATAAGTCTGCCCCTTCGACTGCTCTCAATCTTTCTTCTAGAGCGATCAATTTGTCATAATCAACAGGTTTAGAGTATCTCATCCTATGTGAGTCATCAGCTGTCAAGTTTATGATCGGCACTTGTGCTGGTGGAACATTGGCAGTGAACTGCTGTTCAGATGAAGAAGGATTTGCTCCTAGATTTTGAGAAGTGAACACGAAAGGAGCTACTGGCGTAGATGCAGATGGAGTTGCCACTGCTGGCTGAGTAGAGGTATCCTCTCCAGACTTGGATGCCAGGGCCTGCTCGAGTAGACTTGTAAGTCTTGCGATATCATTTTTCATGCTCTCCAACTCCCTTTGATAGTGAGCCTCTAGATGTGCTCTTTCTTCGTTCTCCATTACCTTTCTTCGAAGTCGAGTGTAATGAATTTTATGGTCTTTTGGGGGACCTATATTTCAGCCTGAATGAATGCAATAAAAATGAATGAAATGTGCAAATGGATGCAAAATGCCATATGGATGATGCATGCTTGTTATTTGTTTCAGGCTTTCTTTTAACTTATGATGAGGAATAGACCAGATCAGATTCTCTTAAGAATAGTTCTCACTGAGGACTCCAAACCTACAGGAACTTGAACTGATTGAGGGAAGAAATTTGTTGCCTTAATTTTGATCTGGTCAAAAATTCCTCAATAAATTTGGTTTTTTTTTTCATCTCACACTTCCTATAAGGATCGGTGGAGATATAATGAGAATATGGAATGCATATGAAAATGTATGTTAATGCATTGACATTTATTTGTGTCTTATATCCTACTTGATAGGATTTAACTCATAAGGTTTGGCTTAGTTTATTCTATCCTTAAAGAAATTATTTGGTTCTTAGATTGCCCGAATTACTTGTGAAGTAATCGGCCTCTTAACCTTATGCAACATGAGTATGGGAGAAAATTCCACAATACCCGTTACATAGGGTGAGTTACAATCCAAGCGAAAGTCCAAATGAGCATCAGTGGACATAAGTCACACTTGCCACTTGAATCTTTCTTTTCTAATCTTAAAAAGGATGAAGCTCGGGTCCAGAGCTTTTATGGGTTCATCGTGAAGTGCGTGAATACACAAATAAATATCATGCATGCATGTGACAATATGAAAAATTGAAAAGAATTACAGTAATAAATAATGTAAATAAAATAAATGCCAAAAATAAATAGCATATAAGAAAAATCATATGAAAAGCAAACACAAGCAGTTGGTTCAACCCTAATTCCCCAGCGGAGTCGCCATTCTGTCGCTACACGACATCGGGCGACGGCTCCACTCCTTTTTTTTTAAATAAAAGGAATTTAGTTTTTTATTTGATTGGGGAGAAATAAAGATTTTATTTGGAGTCGCCATCTAGTAATTTGAGGGAACTAGAAATCCAAAATTAGACACTGGTCCCAGAGATTCGGATACTGGGTTAGTTATGATTAAGGGAAGGTAGACATCATCCTTAAAACATCCTTTCAGAGAAAGGTTACCTTTACTTGTGTGCTTTTCTTATTTTGATTCAAATGCTATTATATTTTGAGCTTATTTGTAAATTTTTAACATATTTAACGTCGGTCCCTAAAAATAGGAGACGCGTTAAAAATGACATCAGTCCCTAAAATTAGGAGACTTTGTCTAAAATGTCGACGTTTATCCCTAAAAAGGAGAGTTACGTCTGATTTATCAAAATAAATAATAATGGACATAATCCATATTTGGTATTTAAATTTTTGACATCGGTCCTTTTCTATAAATAAAAGAGACGTGTCGACAAAATTTATTTTATAAAATAAAAATTATTTTGATATCATTCCCAAATAGATATATCAATTCTTGAAAATTGGGTTTTTGACCCATGAACAGTGATATGATAAAATGGGTGTTAAACCCGCGTTGTTATTTATTTTGGTTTTCTTTTGTTTTTTTTTTTTATGCAAGAATTTACAAGTATTTATATATAAAAATATCAAAAAAATACAATAAAATATCATAAAAAATTACCTGAGCACCCCTGCATAGGCAAAAGACTGAAATACCCTCGGATTTATCAAAAATTTATGAAAATGCCACTGAACCCGCTGTTACTGTTCACGCGCGGTTACTGTTCACGGGCGAAATTTTCCGGCGAGTTTCCGGCAAAAGATAGTCGATTCTGGTAGATCTGAGGACAAGGATTATGATGGTGGTGGTCTCGTTGTCCGTTGATGGCTTAGGAGGGAGAATCGACGACTTGAAGGTCGATTGGTCGATGTCGGTCGCGGCCTTTTTCCGGCCACATTAGCCGGTGAAAAAGTGTGAAACGGCCGGGGTTTTGCTCAGGGAGAGGCGATGCACAATTCTGTGGTGGTTTCACGGCTTGAGACGGCCGGAAATGGGAGATCCGTGGAGAGAGAGAGAATCGCCGGCGAGAGCAGAGAGAAGCTCTGGGTTTTGATCTGGTGTGGACGAGTGTATGGTGCACTCCTGCGTCTGAAGGCTGTGAACCGCTGGATCTTGGATGAACAGATCGTGCGGCTGTGATTCGTTTGATCTCCAAGTTGATCGGACGGTCAGGATTGAATGGGCTACGATCCGGTGTGGTGCGGTGTACCGAGTGCTCGGTATACCGGATGACGTGGCGCAACCAGATCGAAGGGCAGATTATTTGAGCGGCTGAGATTGATTTGGAGTTTAATCTGGTGTGGTAAAGCCTATTGTATCCTAAGAAATCAAAGGCTCAGATCTAAACACTATTAGTTCTAACGGTTGAGATATTTTTGATATTTTTTATTTATTAAAAAAAAAATTAATATCTCAGAAAAATATAAGAAAAATGAATAGTACTCAAACAGTAACCCAAATAGTAATACGTGAATTTGAGAATTGAGAATGCAGAATCAATTTTTTAATCTTTTTTCCCCCTTGCCCCCTTGCTGTCTTGAATTCATTGGCTATTTATAGCCAATGAATTCAGACAACAATTCACGGATGAATTGTTAGCAATTCACGGATTGTTAAAATTTTCAAACTTCCACCGATTACTATTTGTCTTATTATATATAATAATATTAAATAATAATAATAATATTTATTTACAGGGGTAAAAATTAAAAATTCAAATCAGTATTATAAAAAGTTTTTCATCCGCTAAAAATTAATTTTAAATTACAAAAAAAAACTTTTTTATACGGGTATCAACTCGGTGGACCGGGTTTTTTGACCCAAAAATACCAGTTTTGACAAAAATAGTCCGAAACTCATTTTTTATCGCGGTTGGCATGGTGGGACCCGTATTGACCCGGTGGACTCGGTTTTGACCGAAAACGATAGTTTTGACCCGAAACAGCCCGAAACTCATTTTTTATCGCGGTTGGCATGGTGGGACCCGTATTGACCCGGTGGACTCGGTTTTGACCGAAAACGATAGTTTTGACCCGAAACAGCCCGAAACTCATTTTTCACCCCGGTCGACATGGTGGGACCCGTATTGACCCGGTGGACTCGGTTTTGACCGAAAATGACGGTTTTGACCCGAAACAGCTCGAAACTCATTTTTCACCCCGGTCAACATGGTGGGACCCGTATTGACCCGGTGGACTCGGTTTTGACAGAAAATGACGGTTGACTCGAGAAAATATATTTTAAACTCTTTTTTTTCTTTTTTTATTTATTATATTTTTTTTTGTCATGAATAATAAGATAAAATAACATTCCTAAAAAATTTTAGTGAATCCAAAATTGGGTTACAACAGAGAGAAAGGAAGAGCATGATCTTGATCTGGAAACCAAGATGCCTAAATGCATGGCAAATGCCTCCTTTTATAGGCTAAAATTGGGAACTATTGATTTGATGACTAATTGATAAGTGGGTGGCCAACTTTTGACTTGGTGACAATCCTTATCCTCTCTTGTCTTCCCAAAACGTCATTGATAACGTCCAAACGGGAGCCAGTTGCAAACATGAAAGTTGTAGGCAATTATCTCCGCTTTCTTGTGTAAAAACTTCAGCTCATTTGGACTTCTAGAACTCCAGATATGGCCAAAATACCGAACAGTGCTCGGGCTGGAAGGCAGATTCGGGCTTCTTTGTTGTTGCTACAATTTGGACTTGATAATGGCCTTTTTAGATCTTGGGATCCATATGAAAGTTGTAGGCCTATGTCTTACCTTTCCATCCATATAAATTGGACCTAAATCTGAGATCTGTAGCTCCAGATATAACCCAATTACCGAACAGTGTTCCGGTTTGGATTGCACCGACATCTCTTCTCTAAGTTTGACCATCTCTTTATCCATGCAATTTAAGTTCTTCAAGTCATCAATCAATCCTTTCATTTATGTGATAGACCTGCATTAAAAATAGACATTTACCACAAATTATAGGTATCTTATATTATTAGGTACATTATTATAAAACATATTTTAGTTAAGGAGTTATTGATACTTCAAGTGCAAAATGATGATATAAAACCATGATAAAAATGCACTTTTAAGTACTAATCAACAGTCAAAAGGAGATTGAATGTGAAAGAAAGATCTTTTCTAACTGAACATGCTAGTGCTATCATCCAGTTTAAGACCCCTCCCAAATACAAAGATCCTGGTTGTCCTACCATTTCATGCATCATTGGAAGTCATAAGATAGATCAAGCTTTGTTGGATTTAGGAGCAAATGTGAATTTAATACCCTACACTGTTTACGAACAATTAGGTTTAGGAGAAATCAAGCCTACTCGAATCACCCTTCAATTAGCTGATAGGTCAATCAAGATTCCTAGGGGTATCGTTGAGGATGTGTTGGTCCAAGTAGATAAATTCTACTTTCCTGTTGATTTTGTAGTGTTAGACACCGCACCAATTCAAAGTTCTAATGCCCCCATCCCAGTCATCTTAGGGAGACCTTTCCTAGCTACATCCAATGCCTTAATTAACTGTAGGAATGGGGTGATGAAATTGTCTTTTGGGAATATGACTGTGGAGATGAACATATTCAATGTCTCTAAACAAATCAGGGAACATGAGGACATTAGAGAGGTAGATTTCATCCAAACAGTTTGTCAAGAACACTTTGAGAGAGTGTGGATCAAGGATCCATTGGAGAGAACTTTAATTCATGATGAAAGATTTCGTTCTTTGGAATGTGTTGATGAGGAAGTAAGAGAACTCGAGACTTATCTAGAAAGTTGAGCCTTTGATTTCACCCCAAGTGAAAGTTGAGGAATCTCTTGTCCAGCCTGATAAACTAGAAAGGAAGCCTTTACCGAGTGATCTTAAATATGCATTTCTAGGGGAAGATGAATCATATCCTATTGTGATCTCATCAAAACTTAGCATAGAGCAAGAACACAAACTTTTGAGAGTGGTGAGAAAACACAAGAAAGCAATTGGGTGGAAAATTACTGACTTGAAAGGAATTAGCCCTCTTTTATGTACACATAGAATCTATCTTGAAGAAGAGGCTAAATCTGTGAGGCAAATGCAAAGACGATTTAACCCAAACATGAAGGAAGTAGTGAGAGGTGAAGTGCTTAAGCTACTTGATGCAGGTATCATTTACCCTATTGCAAACTCAAAATGGGTTAGTCCAACCCAAGTTGTCCCAAAAAAATCTGGAGTCACGGTAGTGAAGAATGAAAATAATGAGCTGGTATCAACTAGAATCCAAACTGGATGGCGTATGTGCATTGATTATCGTAAATTGAACATGGTGACTAGGAAGGACCATTTTCCGCTTCCATTTTTAGACCAAGTGCTTGAAAGAGTAGCTGGAAGAGCTTTCTATTGTTTTCTTGATGGATACTCAGGTTACAACCAAATTGAGATTTCTTTAGAAGACCAAGAAAAAACCACTTTCACTTGTCCTTTTGGTACCTATGCTTATAGAAGAATGCCTTTTGGTTTGTGTAATGCACCAACCATTTTTCAAAGGTGTATGATGAGTATCTTTAGTGACATGGTGGAAAAGTTTTTGGAAGTTTTCATGGATGATTTTTCAGTTTATGGGGATTCTTATGAGTTGTGTCTAATGAATCTAGAAAAAGTTCTTGAAAGGTGTGAAGAGAGCAATCTTGTACTCAATTGGGAGAAGTGTCATTTTATGGTGACACATGGCATTGTTTTAGGTCACATTGTCTCTTCAAAAGGGATAGAGGTAGATAAGTCAAAAGTGGAAGTCATTCAAAAATTAACTACCCCTAAGACTGTGAAAGATGTGAGATATTTTTTAGGACATGCTGGTTTTTATCGAAGATTCATTCATTCTTTTAGTACCATTGCCAAACCATTGTGTAACTTGTTGTCACAAGATGTCCCATTTGATTGGACATCAAAATGTCAAGAAGCTTTTGAAAAGCTTAAAGGGTTGTTGACAACTGCACCAATCATGCAAGCTCCTGATTGATCTTTACCATTTGAACTGATGTGTGATGCTAGTGATTTTGCGGTTGGGGCTGTTTTAGGGCAAAGAAAAGACAAGAAACCTCATGTCATATATTATGCTAGCAAGACTTTGAATGATGCTCAATTGAATTACACTACAACTGAAAAAGAACTCTTAGCTGTGGTCTTTGCATTAGACAAGTTTAGGTCTTATTTGGTTGGATCTCTTGTTATTGTTTTCACTGATCATGCAGCATTGAAATATTTGCTCACAAAACAAGATGCCAAACCACGTTTGATTCGATGGATCCTCCTACTCCAAGAGTTTAACATTGAAATTCGAGATAAAAAGGGAGTAGAGAATGTAGTAGCTGATCATTTGTCTCGTCTTTCAAGCTATAAGACCATAATTGATGAATCTCCAATAAATGAACTCTTTGCTGATGAAAATTTATTTTGTGCAGGTACTGTCTCTTACATTGGTTCTCCATGGTATGCTGACATAGCAAATTACCTAGCAACAAGTCAGATTCCTTCTCATTGGTCTAAACTTGACAAACAAAAATTCTTGCGCAATGTGCGCACCTTTTTTTGGGATGACCCCTACCTATTTAAATATTGTCCTGACCAAATTATTAGGCGGTGCATCCCTGATCATGAAATTCCAAGGGTCATTAATTTTTGTCATGCATTAGCCTGTGGTGGGCATTTCTCTTCCAAGAAAACCATTGCCAAAATCTTGCAGTGTGGTTTTTATTGGCCTACCATGTTTAAAGATGTTCATGCCTTCTGTGTTGCATGTGACCGATGCCAACGACTAGGTAGCCTCACTAGGCGTAACATGATGCCCCTTAACCCCATCCTTGTTTTGGAAATATTTGATTGTTGGGGGATTGATTTCATGGGACCTTTTCCAAGTTCATTTGGTTACCAATTCATCCTTGTAGCTGTTGATTATGTGTCTAAATGGGTGGAGGCCATTGCATCTCGAACCAATGACCATCGAGTTGTCGTCAAATTCTTGAAAGAAAATATTTTCTCCCGTTTTGGCATGCCTCGGGCTATGATTAGTGATGGGGGAAAACATTTTTGTAACAAGCCCGTTGGGATTTTGATGAGAAAATATGGTGTAATTCACAAGGTCAGTACCCCCTATCACCCACAGACTAGTGGCCAAGCTGAGTTGGCAAATAGGGAGATCAAGAACATTTTAGAGAAAACAGTCAATCCAAACCGTAAAGATTGGTCCCTACGACTAGTTGATGCTTTGTGGGCATATCGAACTGCTTATAAGACCTCTTTAGGAATGTCTCCTTATAGGCTAGTTTATGGAAAGCCTTGTCATCTCCCTGTTGAGATTGAGCACCGTGCATATTGGGCCATTCGGCAATTCAATGATAATGAAAACGAGGTTGGCAAAAATAGAAAGCTTCAATTGGATGAATTAGAGGAGCTAAGAAATGATGCATTTGAAAATGCAAAAATTTCAAAACATAAGATGAAAACTTTGCATGATAAACATATTCTTAGAAAATCCTTTCATGTTGGTCAAAAGGTTCTCTTGTATAATTCACGATTACATCTCTTTCCTGGGAAGTTGAGGACAAAATGGATTGGTCCATTTGTGATTAAATCCATCTCTGAGCATCGTGCATTTGAGGTAGAAAATCCCAAGAATGGAAATATTTTCAAAGTAAATGGTCATCGATTGAAACTTTATCTTGAAAATATTGTGGCTGAAGTTGAGATATTGGATCTTGAAGATCCAATACCATTGTAGTAGCAAAAGTAATGAGTTTTTATTTTTATTTTTATTTTCATTTTCATTTTTTTTTCTTCTTTCTTCCATATCTTATATTTTCTTGTTCATGCATTCGGGACAATGCATTATTTTAAGTTGGGGGGTGTGAGGTTCTTTATTTTCAAAAAAAAAAAAACATCAATGTTTTCTTTTATGTTTTCTTTTAGTTGTGATATGCAGGTTAAAAAAAAAAAATCAAGCAAGAAGTCAGCTCATGCCTAATTCAATCAGACATTCATCCTTGAAAACAGAAGGGGAGTAACAATTTTCTAATCTTTATACTTTTCTTCTCTTTCTCTTTTACATTGAGGATAATGTAAAACTTAATTTTCGATATTTTATTATGTTGAATGCTTGAGATAACCATGCTTGTTAAAAAAAAAAAATACTTGCATTGGTATGTGAATGAGACTTGTTTAGGATCATCATTACCTTTTTGGGTTCATTATTGTGTTGAACATTGCATGCTTTAATTTGGGATAGATAATATCTTTTAAAGCAAGATATAGCATACTTTTTTTTAGATTACTGAAGTACATCTTTCCTTGTAAAAGTTGTGTGAGTTGTGTGAATATGCATGAAAGATGAGTATGATGCTTTACTTGTGATTATCCCTTTTGATCTAGTCCTAAACAAGGTTTAAGTAAATAGAGTAATAATCATTACATAAATAAATAAATAAATAAATGTGTACAAAGTTCTATCTACTCCAATGTTTTGAGTTGCTCAGTAACTAGGGGTATTCATCACAAATGTTTATCTTTACATCAAACGGCAGCTTGAAATATGAGTATGCAAAGCACTTTAAGTTTGTGACTTTGTGAGTAACCGGGTGCATTCATCACAAATGTTTGTATTCGCGTCAAAAGGGAAGTGACTACTTAAAGACAAAAAATAAATCATATCTTCAAAAAAAAAAAAACAAAGAAAGAAAAAAAAAAGAAAAAAAATATATAGATATTTCTCTAGTTTGCTACCTTGTTTGTGTTGGTGAGAAGGGAAGACTACAAGTTGAGTTTTCGTATGAATCAATTATGTTGGTTGCACGATAAATATGACTGAATTTGGAAATTTTGTATAGATGTTTGATTTAGAGAATGTGAGTATGCTTATTTTTCTTTATTTGCTATTGTGTACACTAAGTTAAAGATACCAATGTTTGCATGATAGGTCCTTCAAGTGTGATGAATCGAGCCTAATTATGGTTGTTATTATTATTTATTTTATTTTAAAGGTTTTATGTTTGTTTTGCTTGAGGACTAGCAAAATCTAAGTTGGGGGGTGTGATTGTGCATCAAAAGTGTCATTAAGTTTCTTATTTTACATATGTATTTATTGTTTTTTAGCCTAAACATTGTGGCTGAAGTTGAGACATTGGATATTGAAGATCCAATACCATTGTAGTATCAGAAGTAATAAGTTTTATTTTTATTTTTATTTTTATTTTTATTTTCATTTTTATTTTTTTCTTCTTTCTTCCATCTCTTATATTTTCTTGTTCATGCATTCGGGACAATGCATTATTTTAAGTTGGCGGGTGTGAGGTTCTTTATTTTTTAAAAAAAAAAAAATATCAATGTTTTCTTTTAGTTGTGATATGCAGGTTAAAAAAAAAATCAAGCAAGAAGTCAGCTCATGCCCAATTCAATCAGACATTCATCCTTGAAAACAGAAGGGAGTAACAATTTTCTAATCTTTATATTTTTCTTCTCTTTCTCTTTTACATTGAGGATAATGTAAAACTTAATTTTAGATATTTCATTATGTTGAATGCTTGAGATAACCATGCTTGTTAAAAAAAAAAAAACTTGCATTTGTATGTGAATGAGACTTGTTTAGGATCATCATTACATTTTTGGATTCATTATTATGTTGAACATTGCATGCTTTAATTTGGGATAGATAATATCTTATAAAGCAAGATATATCATACTTTTTTTAAGATTACTGAAGTACATCTTTCCTTGTAAAAGTTGTGTGAGTTGTGTGATTATACATGAAAGATGAGTATGATGCTTTACTTGTGATTATCCCTTTTGATCCAGTTCTAAACAAGGTTTAAGTAAATAGAGTAATAATTATTACACAAATAAATAAATAAATGTGTACAAAGTTCTATCTACTCCAATGTTTTGAGTTGCTCAGTAACTAGGGGTATTCATCACAAATGTTTATCTTTACGTCAAACGGCAGCTTAAAATATGAGTATGCAAAGCACTTTAAGTTTGTGACTTTGTGAGTAACCGGGTGCATTCATCACAAATGTTTGTATTCGCGTCAAAAGGGAAGTGACTACTTAAAGACAAATAATAAATCATATCTTCAAAAAAAAACAAACAAAGAAAGAAAAAAAAATATATAGATATTTCTCTAGTTTGCTACCTTGTTTGTGTTGGTGAGAAGGGAAGATTACAAGTTGAGTTTTCGTATGAATCAATTATATTGGTTGCACGATAAATATGACTGAATATGGAAATTTTGTTTGGATGTTTGATGATTGTGCATCAAAAGTGTCATTAAGTCTCTTATTTTACATATGTATTTATTGTTTTTATTTGGTTGTTTTTATAATAATTGATGTGTTTTTTAGTAATGAAGTTTGTTTTAATGTTTCGATAGGTTTTTGGAGCTTAAATGAATTAATTCACAAAATTCAACGTCGGAATTCAGAACAAAGAATTGAAGGGACATTTAGTTGAAGATTGAAGCAAATCTTGGTTCAAATAAGTGCTCCAAATTTGTCCTAAAAATCAATTCTATTCTAATTCTAGAAAAGAATATCATATGATTTATTTCAAGCCCAAACTTGCCTTATGTTGTGTGCAAACTTCAACCATTAAACACTCAAGGTTTCAATGTCAATCTTAGCCCAAATAATAAGTACATTTGTATACTTATTTGATGCTCAAATTCAGCCCAAATTCAGCCCCAAATCAGCCCTAAATCAACCCCAAATCAACCCAAACACAATCCATGATCTTACATGTCCACACAACAAATAACAATTGATTTATTTTGGGCAATCCATTGATCCAAGAAGGCAAGCACATGGATGGAAAGCTGGAGGGGATATTTTAACATTATTTTGGGTCAAAAAGAAGAAGGAGACACCTCATAAATGAGGAAGAAAAACGTGCACCAAAGTAGTTGTAAAGCTGTCTTGATTTGATTTTTCAGAACACCTTTTGGTGTTTTGCCCATAACTTTTGACTCAGGTGTCCAAATGAGCTGTCTTTAATGATATGGAAAGGTGACAGAATTTCCTATAAATATGTCTCTAATAGACTTCTCTAAAAAAAGCTTCTAAGAGGGTCGAATTTTTGTCCAAAGTTAGAGTCAGATTTGTGTCCGAATTTTTTCTGAAATTGTATTGTGTTCTTCTTTATAGATTTTGGTTCTTTAGTTTGTAAAACTTATTTTTTCAGTTGGATTCAAGTTCTTTCATGTTTATTGAAGTGTTCTTATATATAATCATGGTTGGCTAAACTCTTTCTTGGATCCAAATCAAGGATAATGGTGATTGAGGTGAGTTTTTTAGGATATGAATGAATCTTAATGTTTATCTTCTTATTTTCTTCATGAATGATTTATTATTGTAAAGAAATTTTAGAAATCATTTAGGTAATGTTATAATCTTGAATTTTTATGCACAAACTTTAGTTTTGGTATAGAGATTGCTTGATTCAATGTCTTACTTAATATGAAAGTACTTGTTCATTCTTAAGCAATAATCAATCTTCATCTTTCTAATCTTCATTGTAATATCTTCTGATCTAATATCACCATCGTTGAGATTAGGTTGAGTTATCTTATATATGTTGAAGAAATCACCAATACATCACCATTAAAATTGATTTGGACCAAGACTTACTTTTCTTGTCATTTAAAATCTATTTACATTTTTTTATCTTTGAAAACAAATCCATCAATTATTTTCAACCAAGTTATTGTTAATTTAATTTCTCTTGAGTTTTTTTTTGTTACTTAGCTTAATTTCCAGATCTAGCTCTCTGTGGATATGACCTCGATCTTACCAAGTTAATTGCTACATCGCACACTCGTGCACTTGCGAGTTAAAACAAGCCGATCATAAAAAGCGGTCAAGCACAACCCATTAAACATCCTTGTAGAATTAGTATATTTCCAAAATAAGCTGCCACATCCCTTTAGGAAAAGAATCCTAGCCAAATAGGAAGTCCACAAGTCAAAAGGAAGTAAATAACAAAATCCGTACAGCATCTGGTGACCCGTATTGAGATACCTTCCCGAACTCCGATTGACCTGAAATATTAACCCAAGGTAATACAATATGTCAGGAGACTCCACGTAAACTTTCAGCTCGATCTAACAGTCGGATTGAGAATTATGACTGTTGCCGTAAAATTGGATAGTTGCACATTTTACATCAAAATTCAAATTTGACCTTGCTTGGATCGTATCATTCCCTCTCTCTTCAAGATGATTCGTCCTCGAATCACCAATAAGTTGGATGGACAATTCCTTATCCTCCTTTTGAAGCCTTTGGAGTTTTTTTTTTGCAAACAATCGTCGCCAACAACTTTGGATGAAAGTTGCAGCCATTCTATTTTGTACATCATCATTGCACTCCTTTTTCTTCTCTTTTTTTGAAGCTTCTTGGGCATTGATTGTAGCCGATAACACATCAAGTTCTTGCTTCATCTCCCCTAGAATACGGGATAGAGTCTTTGATTCTTTTTTTGGAACACTAATCTCTTTATCTCTCTCCCTTTGATACCACCTCTCCTTTTGAATCTGCATTTTCTTTTGCCATAGCACCTCATCAAAATACATTAAATCCCTTCGATTTCTACGCTGCGGAAAATCTTCCCGGTAGCCTATGGCCTCATCCTTAAAACCACCATCACAAATATCATCAAATTGAGGCTCAAAATCCTCATAATCAGCCCACCTTGACCTTTCGGCCCTACTGCCATTGTTAGATTTTCGTTCAACCCCAACCTTTCTCACGTCTTGGGTACATGTTCCAGCCACGTTTCCATGTTTTCCCACCTTCTCAAGTCTGTCACACATGTTCCCCATCATGAAATTCATGCTTTTCATCATGGCTTGCATTTGGAACTTAAGTTCTCCCTCGGAATGGGGTGGTGTGTTGTTTTGATCTGACATGATAGTAGTACCTGCAAAACTTGGTTAATGGTAAAAAAAAAATTATCCTCACGCCGCTCGTGTTTCGCTCAAACACTCAATATCCTAACACACTCACACATCTCATCTCACCTTCTTGCAAAACTGAAACCAACACCAAATTGAACCAACTTGGCAGTGCAATCCAAATAGATATATGACTCAAGAAGCAATAACAACTAGAAAACAAGCAAAACGAAACTGCGATGATAGTCTCGTGAGTAGCAAGCGAGTCTATCCGAAATATGAACGAAACTGAAGACGCGAATAAAAACAGAAACAAAAAATATGCAAAATCATTAAACAACACCCAAATATGTTGGATATGATGAAAATAAACTGCAAGAAACGAAATCAACAAAAAGCAAGCGAATTTTGAAACGGTGACGCAAGACAGACTCGTTTACGACAAGTTAAGTCCGAATCTGGAACCTAAAGTAAATAATTTTCAATTGAGTTAAAATTTCAGATATAGTGCGATATCAACCCAAATAGACAGAATATAAGGTTTGAGCAATTTATGACAACGTTTGATATACTGACGTAAAAACGTTATGAATCAGACCTGAATAGACCCGAATTCGAAACCCAAAGCAAATGATATCCAATTGACCCCAAATTTGATATGTAATTCTATTAGGACCCCGGTAATTCGAATATCAAATTTGAGCTAATTCCGAGTTGATTTGATCCAATTGTCCCTTGTTTAGTTTTCTGCGGCAGAATCTAATAAACATCTTTTTGAACAATTTTTCTTTTCTTTTCTCTTTTCTCTCTTTTTTTTTATGTTACTGATATATTTTATAACCAAATGAAATAACAATTTTTTTTTCTTTTTATATGCCGCAAATTCAAGGAGAATAAGAAATTGGATACTAAGGAATTTTTTTGCGGAATTAACAAGAAACGAAAATTTCAGGAGGATATAACCTGATTAATGGAGCCAAGCTCTGATACCAAATGATGCGAACCTCGTGATCACATGGTCACGCAACCCACACGCAAAGATGCCAATTCTCGGAAAGCTAAGTAAATCAGGTTTGATAGGAGTGTGACACAAAGATAACTTGTACCTAGGCACCAGCACTATTGAAAACGGAAACCCCCACCCAACGAATATTGATTCGCGAACGAGAAGTATAAGGATGACGCCACGAAGTCAGTTGTTCTTCGATAAGTCGTTTTCATTTCTTTAGAGAACCAAGGAAGGGAGATTATCCCACCAACACACAATAAGTGCAGTAAAGAAGTTTTATTAATCTGAAAATTGCGTAACCTTTACATGTTTGGGTTATGCCTTTATTTATACTGAATTTGAACTTAAAGAAACCCTAATGGACCTCCCTTAGGTGGACTTATGTTTAGCCCACTTACAATTGACCCAAATAAGTAATAATAACCTAAAAACTAAGAAGAAAATACTAAAAATACTAAAAATCCGAAAATACCATCCTAAATAAGCTAGAATCAGATTTGTCACCCTTAAGAAGTCCTAAACAAAATTGGAAAAATCTGATTTGGAAAATTTGTGTTGCTGCCCCCTTTGATGTCCTTGATTAGCTTGGAATTCCTTGTTTAACTTGGACAAATAAGAAAACAAATTTCCTCCTTTGTTGCTGATTTAATTACTTTCCTTCCTAAGTGAGGAAAAGCAGATTCGCTTGCTACTCACGAGAGTATCATCGCAGTTTCATTTTGCTTGTTTTCTAGTTTTTTCATTGCTTCTTGAGTCATATATATATATATTTGGATAGCGCTGCCTAGTTGGTTCTATTTGGTGTTGGTTTCAGTTTCGCAAGAACCGCAAGAAGGTGAGACGAGAGGTGTGAGCGTGTGAGGATATTAAGAGTGTTTGAGCGAAACACGAGTGACGTGAGGATAAATTTTCTTTTACCACTAACAACTTTTTGCAGGTACTATCATGTCAGATCAAAACAATACACCGCCCCATCCCGAGGGAGAACTTACATTTCAAATGCAAGCCATGACACAAATGATGGAGAGGATGAATTTTGTGATGGGAAATGTGTGCGACAGACTTGATAGGGTGGAGAAACGTGGTAACGAGGCTGGTACGAGCACCCAAAATGTGAAGCTTGGGGTGGAACCGAAAGCAAACAATAGCAGTAGGGCCAACAGGCCAAGGTGGGCTGATTGTGAGGATTTTGAGGAGGCCGTTGGTGATATCGGTGATGGTGTTTTTGATGATGAGGCCATAGACTACCGGAAAGGTTTTCGGCAGCCTAGAAACCGAAGGGATTATGGGAATAGAACTAGGGGCCAATTCGGCCAAAGGGAAAATTTCCGTAGTGTTGGGGGACATGCTGATTTAGATGGTGATTTGGATGCTATCAAACTGAAAATACCTTCTTTTCAAGGTAAAAACGATCCCGAGGCATATTTGGAGTGGGAAAAAAAGGTGGATTGGATTTTTGATTGCCATAACTATTCGGAGGCGAAGAAAGTGAAATTGGTAGTCATCGAATTCATGGATTATGCACTGATTTGGTGGGATCAGAATGTTACTAGTAGAAGACGGAGTGGAGAGAGGCCGGTAGCATCGTGGGAGGAGATGAAAGTGTTGATGAGAAGGCGATTTGTGCCTAACCACTATTATAGAGATTTGTATCTGAAATTGCAGGGTTTGAATCAGGGTTCTAGGTCCGTGGATGAGTATTTCAAGGAAATGGAGATTGCCATGATTCGGGCCAACGTGATTGAGGATCGGGAAGCTACTATGGCTAGGTTTCTAAATGGACTGAATAGGGACATTGCAAATGTTGTAGAATTACAACACTGTGTGGAATTGGAAGACATGATCCATATGGCAACGAAGGTAGAGAGACAAATAAAGAGAAGGGGCAGTACACGTTTTCAGACCAATTCGGCTTCATCTTCCTCAACATGGAGGCTGAATTTGAAAAGAGAGGGGGCTGTCCAACCAAAGCCTTATGCAAAGGCTGAACCACCTAAGGCCAAAAAGGATACTTATACGGATGGGAAAGGTAAATCTGAATCTCAACCTACTCGTGATAGAGATATTAAATCAAGTTAAAAGATTGATGTCTTTTCCCAAGTGCAGGAGTGTCGAAGTAATAAATAACCCGACAAGACCGGGGTCGAACCACAGGGAGGTTAAATGTACAAATTATAAACGACAATAGTACAACAACAATAATAATAACAACAACAACAATAATAATAGTAATAACAATAATAACAACAATGACAATAACAATAATAACTATAATAATAATAATAATAATAGTAGTAGTAGTAGTAATAATAATAATAATACTTACCAAAAAAAAAAAAAAATAATAATAATAAAGAAAGAGAAGAAGAAGAAGATGATGAGAACTTGGAGATGGAAAATTAATGTAAGGATTAAACAATAATAATAACAAATGTCAAGGTTAGAGGTTTCACTAATAGTATGTCAAACAAGTATAGTATAAACTCTTATTATTCAATTGGAAACCACACACAAAGGAGGTTCCAATCAGATTATAGATTGTTAACATGATTACATTAGTCATCTTATTCGATTAATGCTAGTACTTGTAAATCTCGTCAAGCATTCATGATTATAACTTATATTAACAACAAATCAAGTTCTTTCATAGCTCAAGTGTCGGTTATACCATACAGTATGGGCTATGAAAGTGCCAAGCATTTGTTGTACCAAGTGTTATACAACATAAATCAAGATTAATCATTTAACAAGCAAAGTATTAAAGAGTGAAAAAGATAACAAATACAAAACATGTTAGTATCAAACATTAAAGTCCATTTTGAGTTTACACTATACTTATTCTTACACCATTAGTGTAACCTTTTCACCTTGACATAATAAACTTAGCTAGACATAATAAAAGAAAGAAAAATAAATAAACAAAATAGGAACATAAATAAGATAAAAGTTAGCTAAGTAAATGAAAGGAAATGAAAGGCATAAACTTGATATTAATGAAAGCAAAGCATAAACATTACAAAAAATACAAAAAGAGAAAGGAAGAGCATGATCTTGTGGGTCTGGTTACTTTGTCAAAGTCAATGTGAAAGACTGGAGAGAGAGAGAGATCTGGAGAGAGAGAGAGATTAGAGATCAAACTGTCGGAGCTAGATCTACTCCGTCCACCGTTGGATCATCCTCATTTCTTACTATACTGTTCATTCCAGCCTTCTACTTACTATGTTGTTCATTCCAGCCTTCTTGAAACATTGACCGAATGGATCTTCATTCCAATCAACGAGGTGGGAGATATTGATCTCGTAATATTTCTATTGTTCTGCATTTTTAGTTGCAGCAGCGTGAATTGGGTTTTGTTGAAGCTTGATCTTCTTTGTTCACCGTTGGATCGTCACTATTTTTTAGTATGTTGTTCGTCAGAACATACTCTACAGCTTGACTGCACGGATCATCATTCCAATCAATAATCGTGAAGATACTGGCCTCGTAATTCTGTAATTCTCTTCTCCCTTCATGAACAAATCTGAATCTTGTTGTTTCTGAGATTACATTGTTGTTGTTTCTGAGCTTAGGTTACGTCTTAGACTCAGTTTCTCTTCTTAGAATTTGGTATCTCTAGTATTTGTATGCTGCCATAATGTCCTTATGTTCTGCTGTGGATTTTGTTCCAATGGTTACCTCTAACAATGAACAACACAATGAAGTCAAGTCTGGACATATATTAAGATTAGAGCTACAAGATATGTTGAACAGCCATGGGATGAGGATTTCTCAATTTACTAGTGTTAATCAAGCTGATTCTGAAGCTAGCATAGAGAAGAAACACTCTAATTCTCAAGCTTCTAATGTTGTTTCAGAAATGAATCATATGTTGGGTTCTAAAGTTGATGAGTTGAAGGTAGGGTCTCAGAAACAAGACCAGCAAAGCCTCACCCCAAATTGAATTTTTTAAATGCTCTGAAGGGTTCTGATGTTGATAACAATGAGGGTAGCAAGAACCTTGGTATTTCTCTAGTTCGTAATCTGCATTTTGCTCCCCCTGCTATGACTGATGGTCGTGTGACAGTAGCTCCTCCACTTGATGTGTTTGAGGATGGCTGCGAACTTTGGAAATCCACCCTAGTTGGTCATTTTGTGGGTCAGAAATTACCATATCCCGTTGTTAATTCTATTGCCAAAAGAATCTAGGGCTCCTACGGTCTATCAGAAGTTTTATCTTCGGATAATGGTTTCTTCCTATTCACTTTTGATTCTGTTGATCATGCCACTAATGTGCAGGAAAGAGCCCTATGACACATGGCAAGCAGACCTTTGGTGCTTAAACGTTGGCAACCGAACATGCAATTTTTGAAAGGTGATTTGGTCAAAGTTCCGGTATGGGTTAGGCTGTATAATGTTCCTCTTGAGTATTGGACTATTAAGGGGTTGAGTTGTGTAGCGAGTGCTATTGGGGTTCCTCTTCATGCTGATCAGACTACATTGTTGCGTCAAAGGCTTAGCTACGCAAGAGTTTGTGTTGAGATTGATGCTACGAAGATGCTGGTTAAGGAATACGACCTTCGCTGTCCAAATGGGTTATTCATAACAATTTCAGCTGATTACGAATGGATACCATTGAAGTGCAATAATTGTAATGTCTTTGGACACACGACAACGATATGTGCTACTAATAACAGTGAAAATCTTACAATGGAGGCAGAGAGTAAGAGGAAACTAGGAGCTGCGAACTCTAAATCTGCGGATAAACAGCAGAATCAATTTCAATGGCAGGTAGTTGCTAAACGAAATAAGGGTTCTGTGAGTGGTGAGAATGGTCCTTTGGCATCTAAAGTGCGTAACTGTAATGAGAATGGTTGTTCGACATCTGGTACAAATATTTCTGATCGTAATATGAATGAGAAGGCTGCATCAGATGTGAGCAATGCTGATTGTTATGAAGATGAAAATCCTACATCTCCTCTTGTTTTGAAGAGTTCACAAGGAGACATGAAGCAGGAGCAGGGGGGTACATGTACTGCTTCAGATCAAATTTTAGCCATCTCCAATACATCTGATTGTGCGACCGTGAACCAGGTTCTTTTCGTTAATAGTCATGAGCTGAGTGTAGATATTGACGCAATGGGAGGTGATACAGATGGGGAAAGAACTGATAAGGAGTGAACGTCACCAATCCCGACAAGCCCACAAACTCTGAATTCCACCGAAAGGGAAATTGTTAATCAGTTGGCTATTAAGGCTAGAGAATCTCTAGAGAAAAAGAAAAAGGGTTCGAAAAACTCTTCAAAGAAGAATAAGAAATCTGTCTCCTCGCTTGGGGGCACGTCGAGGTAATCTTTGTGTTGCTGTTTGTACTCCTCTCTATTTTCTTATGATTATTGGATGTTGGAATGTAAGAGGTTTGAATGATCCCATAAAGCATTCATAACTCAGAATGGAAAATTCCTACCACTCCCGCTATTGGCTGGCACTCCATGGTAGAAGCTATTCCTTCCAATTCTAAACCAATGATAGGGCAAAATGATGAGATTGTTTGGCTGGATTCACCAAATCACAGATTCTCGATCAAAATAGCTTGGGAACAACTAAGATTTCATCATACGATGGTCGAATGGCATGACATTGTGTGGTTCAAGAATGCTGTTCCAAGACATTCGTTTCTTCTTTGGGTGGCTGTCCAACAGAAACTCACAAGATAGACTTCATCGATTTGGTATACATGGTCCCAATAGATGCTCACTCTGTCTCCGCAACAACGAAGATCACAACCACTTGTTCTTTGAATGCTCCTATACTAAAGCGATCTGGTGGGATGTTTGTGATAGATGCAACATTCCAAGAATGACAAAAGGATGGGATGAATGGATTCGATGGGCCACTGTCACTTGGCATGGCAAAAGTTTCGTCAATTTTTCTCGTAAACTTAGTTTTGCAGCTACAGTGTATCATATCTGGCAAGAAAGGAATGCAAGGACCTTTGCTGGAATATCTAGAACTCAGAATTTGGTCTTTCATCAAATTGAATGTATCATCCGTGATAAGCTGGATTTGATGAGGAACGTTCTACCAACAAATAAAAATAAAAGAATCCAACGAGCCTGGAGGGTTAATAACATGGATTCTTCATTTGATATTTAGTTGGTTGTATTAGTTTCCCTAACGAATCAAGTTAGGTCTTGAGTTTTTAGTTCGGTGGATAGCATGTAGCCATCTATTGTTTTACGTTTTTGTTCTCATTGTAAATCTGGGGTATGCCCCTTATAATCTTTGTATCGTTTTCCTTTAATATATACGTCAACTTACCAAAAAAAAAAAAAGAAGAGCATGATCTTGCTCTGGAGACCAAGATGCCTAAATGCATGGCAAATGCCTCCTTTTATAGGCCAAAATTGGGAACTATTGATTTGATGACTAATTGATGAGTGGGTAGCCAACTCTTGACTTGGTGACAATCTTTATCTTCTCTTGTCTGCCCAAAACATCATTGATAGCGTCAAAATTGGAGCCACTTGAAAACATAAAAGTTGTAGGAATTTGTCTCAGCTTTCTTTTGTAAACATTTCAGCTCATTTGGACTTCTAGAACTCCAGATATGGCCAAAATACTGAACAGTGCTCGGGCTGGAGGACAGCTTCGGGCTTCTTTGTTGTTGCAATAATTTAGACTTGAAAATGACCTTTTTAGATCTTGGGCTCCATATGAAAGTTGTAGGCCTATGTCTTACCTTTCCATCCATATAAAGTAGACCTAAATCTGAGATCTATAGCTCCAAATATGACCCAATTACCGAACAGTGTAGATATGACCCAATTACCGAATAGTGTTCCAGTTTGGATTGCACCGACATCTCTTTTCTAATTTTGGTCATCTATTTGCCCTTGCAATTTAAGTTCTTAAAGGCATCAATAAATCCTTTCATTTATGTGATAGACCTGCATTTAAAATGAACATTTACCACAAATTAAAGGTATATTATATTATTAGATATATTATTATAAAACATGCTTTGGTTAAGGAGTTATTGATACTTCAAGTGCAAAATGATGATATAAAACCATGATAAAAATACACTTTTAAGTACTAATCATACCCCCCAACCAGCTTATTACTAGTCCCTAGTAATCAAAGTGTTAAAATAGAAAAACAATTTGCAAATTCCACAAATCAAGGTATTCATCATTTAACTTCCATTAATCTATCCAGATAAAGAAACTCTTGTTAAATTTATATACCTGCTCAATACCTCTTAACAAGATATTTATAAACCTTTCTTTTCTGCTCAATGTATCAACACATAATTATAGGGCTTTTCTTGGAAGAAAACAAAATTTTTGTTCTAATGTTTAAGGTTAACTTCCTTTGTTCTAATGTTTAAGGTTTACTTCCCTGGGTTGGGATTATTATTTTTGTCTTTTTTTTTCTTTTTTCTTTTTAAATATATATACATATAATTTAAAAACACCATGCATCTTTAACCCATGTAACGAGCTTTAGGCTAATGACTCCCACACCAGTTGGTCTTAGTGCATTAGGTGTTAAGACACCTCTACGAGCTTAATAACTCGGGTCGCAGATATTGATAGGTAGATAGTGCAATGTTTGATTTCCTTAAGCTTTTCTCCTCAACCCATGTAACAAGCGTTGGGCCAATAGCTCCCAAGTTAGTTGACTTTAGGGTATTAGGTGTTAAAGCACCCCTTCGAGCTTAATTGCTTAGGTTAGGGAGGCTACGAAACCAAACTTATCTACATTTTTATTATTATCTTTTTTTTTCTTTTTCTTTTTAATTTTTTTTAATTATATACAATCCCTTTCCCTTAGTTGTTACCTTTAACAAAAGAACATAAATAATGTAATAATCCAATATGCAACCCATAATCATATGTTAAAGTGTGTGTGTGTAAATTAAGGTTTAAGAATACATGTTAAATAAGTATATGAGCAGAATTAAGTGAGAACAATGCGAGAGTTTGTAAACCTGAATATTTCAAGTATTATGATAGACCTTATTAAGAATGGTTACTAAGATGCGTCTCAAGAGTCATAAAAGTTCTCCTTACTCTGCCATCATAGTAACAATAATTTTGCACATGCTTTATGAAATAGAAAATACAGTTTTTTTTTTAGCTACTACCTTTTTCTCCCAACTAAAACAAAACATTGTCCTCAATGTTTAAAGATAGAAAGATAGAGTATAGAAGATATCACCTGAAATAACGAACACTGACAAACCTGAAACACACGAAAACAAATAAAAATAACAACAAAACACAATAATAAAACCAAAAGATACAAAGATTCACAAATGAAGGCTCAAATCCAATCTAAGCTTTTTACGGCTTTCCTTAGTTGACCAATTTATGCGACTCATGGAAGGATCAATTACAGGAATGAAAGATTGTAGTTGGTCAATTAATTGTTCAGCAGCAGTAGCAGAGATTATAATTTGTTGTGCAGAAGATGTTAGAAATTCCTGTTCCACAGCATGATCAAGAAAAGACAACAACTTATCATAATAACCATTAACATTTAACAAATATATGGGTTTATGGTGAATGTGCAGTTGAGCCCAAGAGGAAATATGAAAGATCTCTTCCAATGTACCTAGACCACCTGGTAAAGCAATGAAGGCATCAGCATGGTTAAACATTGCATTCATTCGAGCCGACATTGTGGAGACCTGAAGTTCCTCTCCAATTGTTTTTCCAATGATGTCCCCTTATGCTAAAGCTTCGGGGCGACTCCCAAAACTTGACTACCTCCTAAAAATACAGCTATTGACACACCTCCCATTAACCCAAGACTGCCTCCCCCATACACTAAATGAATCTTTCTCTCAGCTAGCACTTGACCAAGATGATTTGCTGATTCTAAAAACTCCTTTTCTTTCCCAGGACTAGATCCATAAAAAACACAAATATTTCTTATATGATGACCTGAGGAACTTGCCATTTCTACACACTTTTGTAGTTGTTGACTGTATGGGTTGAGTAAAAATGAAAGGAAGGAAGAGAGGGTTTTATAGATGAGAAATTAAAAAGGCAATCATACCACCTATATATCGGCCAGCTGGAGTCTCACACACACTCTCTCTCTCTTTATTTATTTATTTATTTATTTATTTACTTTTGAAAAAGTATGTGTATGTACAGGTAGTTGTGATTGTGGCTCACATCTTCCCTTGGTTTTACTTCCAAGAACGGCTTAAACGCCCTCTATGGGTCGGGGATAGGCTTCCCATCCAGTTTTCTTAAAAACTGGTAAATAGAGTTTTTTTTAGTCAGATTCCCAAGACTAAATCGATTATTTTCTTTATGAAATAGTGGCCATAAATCATGAATTGCACGATGCACATCTCCACTAGAATGCGTCTCAAGAGTCAATAGAAGATTATCTAAAGACTCCTTACTCAGACCATCCTTAATGAATTGTATTTTATCTTCACGGTTTATAGATACCATTCCTAAAGAACGACATTATTACAAGCCCATCTAGCACATTGATGACAGACTTGTAAATCTGGAGCTATAGATCTCAGATTTAGGTCTACTTTATATGGATGGAAATGTAAGATATAGGCCTACAACTTTCATATGGAGCCCAAGATCTAAAAATGCCATTGTCAAGTCCAAATTATTGCAACAACAAAGAAGCCCGAAGTTGTCCTCCAGCCCGAGCACTGTTCAGTATTTTGGCCATATCTAGAGTTCTAGAAGTCCAAATGAGCTGAATTCTTTACACAAGAAAGCTGAGACAATTGCCTACAACTTTCATTTTTTGAGTGGCTCCAATTGTGACGTTATCAATGACGTTTTGGGTAGACAAGAGAACATAAGGATTGTCACCAAGTCAAGAGTTGGCTACCCACTTATCAATTAGGCATCAAATCAATAGTTCCCAATTTTGGCCTATAAAAGGAGGCATTTGCCATGTATTTAGGCATCTTGGTCTTCAGATCAAGATCATGCTCTTCTTTTCTCTCTTTGTATTTTTTTTAATGTTTATGCTTTGCTTTCATTAATATTAAGTTTATGCCTTTCATTTCCTTTCCTTTACTTAGTTAACTTTTATGTTCTTATTTTGTTTATCTATTTTGCTTTCTTTCATTATGTCTAGCTAAGTTAGTTATGTCAAGATGAAAAGATTACACTAATGGTGTAAGAATAAGTATAATGTAAACGTAATATGGACTTTAATGTTTGATACTAACATGTTTTATATTTGTTATCTTGTTCACTCTTTAATACTTTACTTGTTAAATAACTAATCTTAATTTATGTTGTATAACACTTGGTACAACAAATGCTTAGCACTTTCATAGTTCATACTGTATGGTATAACCGACACCTGAGCTATGAAAGGAACTTGATTTGTTGTTAACATAAGTTATAATCATGAATGCTTGATGAGATTTACAAGTATTAGCATTAATTGAATAAGATGACTAATGTAATCATGTTAACAATCTATAATCTGATTGAAACCTCCTTTATGTGTGGTTTCCAATTGAATAATAAGAGTTTATATTATACTTGTTTGACATACCATTAGTGGAATCTCTAACCTTGACATTTGTTATCATCATTGTTTAATCATTACATTAATATTTTTTCTCAAAGTTCTCATCTTCTCCATCTTCTCCTTCTTTTTCTATTATTATTATTATTGTTATTGTTATTATTATTGTTATTATTATTGTTGTTGTTACTGTAATTGTTATTTTTGTTGTATTATTGTTATTTATAATTTGTACAATTAACCTTCTTGTGGTTCAACCCCGGTCTTGCCGAGTTATTTATTACTTCGACACTCCTGCACTTGGGAGAAGACATCAATCTTTTAGTCGTGTCAAGTTTTTGGCGCCGTTGCCGGGGAAGGTAAGTTTTGTATAAATTATAATATTTATTTTATTTTCTCTTTTCTCTTTTCTTGTATATAACTTTGTTTCTTGTCTCTTGTTTCTTCTTCTTTTGTTTTCTTCTTCCTTTTATTCTATTCCTACACGTGCATGAGAGTGTGGTCACGTACATCAAATGGTAGACTTTTATAGGGTATGCTCATCATTTTCAGAAAATATGGCCGAAGAAGATAATCAATCACTTCATAATGAGAATAATGAGAATAATGAGAATAACCGTGTTAGAACACTTAGAGACCAAATGAATCCCACAAGAACAAATGCACCATCATGCATAGTTTTTCCTCCTAATGCATCTCATTTTAATTTTAAGCCAGGCATTATTCAACTTTTACCTTCTTTTCATGGCTTAGAATTGGAAAATCCATACTTGCATTTAAGGGAATTTGAGGAGGTCTACAACACATATAATAATTTAAATTGTAGCATGAACACCATCAGATTAAAGCTTTTTTCTTTTTCATTAAAAGATAAAGTTAAAACATGGCTCCAAAATTTGAGACCACGATCCATTCGTGCTTGGGATGAAATACAATAACAGTTTCTAAAGAAGTTTTTCCCATCTCATAGAGCAAACTCTTTCAAAAGACAAATCACCACTTTCACTCAAAAACCAAGAGAAACATTTTACCAATGTTGGGATAGGTATCGAGACTAGTTTAGTACTTGCCCTCATCATGGTTTTGAAACATGGAGATTGGTTTCACATTTTTATGAAGGGTTAACACCTAAAGATAGGCAAATGGTTGAATTGATGTGCAATGGAACTTTTGAAGATAAAGACCCTGATGAAGCAATGGAGTACTTAGACTTGTTAGCTGAAAATGCTCAAAATTAGGACACCGCGGGTACTTATGAGGCACCGAGTAAAACTCAACCTCATACATCTAGTGGAGATATGTACAACCTTAGGGAAGATCATGACCTTCAAGCCAAGTTTGCATCTTTAGCTAGAAAAGTCGAGGCACTAGAATTGAAAAAGAGTGGTCAATTAAAATCTGTTGAAAACATTGTGTGTCAAATTTGTGAAACAAATGAACACTCAACCAACGATTGTCCAACCTTGCCTTCTTTTAAGGAATGTCTCCATGAACAAGCTCATGCTTTAAATAGTTTCCAAAGGGCCAACCACAACCTATACTCCCAAACATACAACCCTGGTTGGAGAAATCACCCAAATTTCAGTTGGAAGAGTGAGAACAACAATGCACAAACTTCACAACCACTGTTTCAAGGACACCACAATTTCTAAAATTCTCATGGATATGCATCTCCTTATGCTCCACCTTCTAGAAGAAATCTTGAGGAAACATTGCATGCATTCATTGAAAAGCAAGAGATAATCAATACTCAGCTTGCTCAAAACATGACAGATTTTCAAGATACTCTTGCAAAATTAACATCTGCTCTCAGTTTCCAAGAGAAAGGTAAGTTTCCATCTCAACCACAACAAAATCCCAAGGGGCAATACAATGCAAATGCAAGTAATTCCGAAAGCCAACACATGGATCAAGTGAAATCAGTCACTACTCTTCGTAGTGGTAAGGTTATTGAAAAACCCTCTATTGAACCTTATGAGAAAGATGTTGAGTCAATCTCTGAGGGTAAGGAAGGGGTTGAATCTGAAAATTGTAAAGAAACGACTGATTCCCCACTAGCACTTCCATTTCCTCATGCCATGACCAAACAAAGGAAAGTCAATCACAACTCTAAAATTTTTGAAACTTTCAAACAGGTAAGAATCAATATACCTTTGCTGGATGCTATTAAACAGATTCCTTCCTATGCTAAATTTTTGAAAGATCTATGCACTGTGAAGAGGAAACTGAATGTGAAAAAGAAAGCCTTTTTAGCTGAACAAGTAAGTGCTATTCTTCAGAATAATAATGCTTTGAAATATAAAGACCCTGGTTGTCCTACAATTTCTTGCTTTATTGGAGAACATAAAATTGAAAGAGCTTTACTTGATCTTGGAGCTAGTGTGAATTTACTTCCATATTCAGTTTTTCAAAGTCTCAATCTAGGTGAGTTAAAACCAACTCTATATCTCTTTTACTTGCCGATAGATCTGTAAAAGTGCCTAGAGGAATAATTGAAGCTGTGTTAGTACAAGTCTATAAATTCATTTATCCTGTGGATTTTATTGTCTTGGACACAGAACCTGTTGAAGCATGTAATTCATTTCCTGTTATTTTAGGATGTCCGTTTCTTGCAACTTCTAACGCATTGATTAATTGTAGGAATGGACTGATGAAGCTATCATTTGGAAACATGACATTGGAGATGAATATTTTCAACATTTGCAAACAACCTGGAGAAGATAATGATTTACAAGAAGTAGATCATATTGACTAATTAGTTTATGATCAACTTTAATTTACTTTAAGTAAAAATAAGTTGGATGAATCTGAAGATTTGCAAATGATTTATTCTGAGGAAGAAATCACGGATGAAAAAAGCACCGAAAATATTGATGTGAATCTTTTGTCAACAATGATAACAAATTTGACATCTAATATCACATTAATCGATGATTACTTTCCTAACGAATCCTTACTTTCTCTTAGTCCAATGCCTTGGTATGATAAAAATATCAATTTTCTTGCTTTAGAAGATTTGCCAGCTGATTGGAGTACCCAAGACAAAGAAAAGTTTTTGAACGAAGTGAAGAACTTTTATTGTGATGACCCTAACTTATTCAAATATTGCCCTGATCAAATATTTCAAAGATTCATTCCCGACAATGAGGTAAGTAGTGTCATTAAACTTTGTCATTTTGAAGCATGTGAAAGTTATTTCTCCTCAAAAAAGGCAACTATAAAAATCTTTCAAAATGGATTTTATTGGCCCACCATGTTCAAGGACACACATGCATTCTGCAAAACTTGAGAAAATTGTCAAAAAGTTGACACTGGTCAAAAAGTTTTGTTTTATAATTCTCAACTCTATTCATTCCCCAGAGAGATAAGATCAAGATGGAACAATCCTTATGGGACCTGTGATATTGAGAATTCAATGAATGACAATGTTTTTAAGGAAAATGGACATCGTTTGAAAGCCTACTTTGATAATTTTCCTAGTGAAAATGAATCAACTTGTTTGAATGATCTTTTAGAATTCAATGAATGATAATTTGCTTGTTAAAGGACTAATCTTGATTTATGTTGTATAACACTTGGTACAACAAATGCTTAGCACTTTCATAGTTCATACTGTATGGTATAACCGACACCTGAGCTATGAAAGGAACTTGATTTGTTGTTAACATAAGTTATAATCATAAATGCTTGACGAGATTTACAAGTATTAGCATTAATTGAATAAGATGACTAATGTAATCATGTTAACAATATATAATCTGATTGGAACCTCCTTTGTGTGTGGTTTCCAATTCAATAATAAGAGTTTATACTATACTTGTTTGATATACCATTATGTGTGGTTTCCAAGTGAATAATAAGAGTTTATACTATACTTGTTTGACATACCATTAGTGGAATCTCTAACCTTGACATTTGTTATTGTCATTGTTTAATCCTTACATTAATATTTCATCTCCAAGTTCTCATCTTCTTCTTCTTCTTCTCTTTCTTTATTATTATTATAATTATTGTTATTATTATTATTATCATTGTTGTTGTTGTTGTTGTTATTGTAATTGTTATTGTTGTTGTATTATTGTTATTTATAATTTGTACAATTAACCACCCTGTGGTTTGACCCCGGTCTTGCCGGGTTATTTATTACTTCGACACTCTTGCACTTGGGAGAAGACATCAATCTTTTGGTCGTGTCAAATTAAAAAGCATAAACTTGATATTAATAAAAGCAAAACTTAAGCATTACAAAAATATAAATAGAGAAAGCAAAAGCATGATCTTGATTTGGAAACCAAGATACCTAAATGCATGGTAAATGCCTTCTTTTATAGGCTAAAATTAAGAACTATTGATTTGATGACTAATTGATGAATGGGTAGCCAACTCTTGACTTGGTGACAATCCTTATCTTCTCTTCTCTACCCAAAACGTCATTGATAACGTCATAATTGGTACCACTTGAAAACATGAAAGTTCTAGGAAATTGTCTCAAATTTCCAAGAAAAAAAATAGAGGTCATTTGGACTTTTAGAACTCTAGATATGGGCCAAACACTGAACAGTGCTCGGGCTATAGGTGATTAGTACTTAAAAGTGCATTTTTATCATGGTTTTATATCATCATTTTGCACTTGAAGTATCAATAACTCCTTAACTAAAGCATGTTTTATTATAATATATCTAATAATATAAGATACCTTTAATTAGTGGTAAATGTTTATTTTAAATGCAGGCCTATTACATAAATGAAAGGATTGATTGATGACTTTAAGAACTTAAATTGCAAGGGCAAAGAGATGACCAAAATTAGAAAAGAGATGTCGGTGCATTCCAAACCGGAACACTATTCGGTAATTGGGTCATATCTGGAGCTATAGATCTCAGATTTAGGTCTACTTTATACGGATGGAAAGGTAAGACATAGGCCTACAACTTTCATATGGAGCCCAAGATCTAAAAAGGCCATTTTCAAGTCCAAATTATTGCAACCAACAAAGAAGCCCGAAGCTGTCCTCCAGCCAAGCACTATTCAGTATTTTGAACATATCTGGAGTTCTAGAAGTCGAAATGAGCTGAATGTTTTCACAAGAAAGCTGAGACAATTGCCTACAACTTTCATGTTTTCAAGTGGCTCAAATTTTAACGTTATCAATGACGTTTTGGGCAGACAAGAGAAGATAAGAATTGTCCCCAAGTCAAGAGTTGGCGACCCACTCATCAATTAGTCATCAAATCAATAGTTCCCAATTTTGGCCTATAAAAGGAGGCATTTGCCATGTATTTAGGCATCTTGGTGTCCAGATCAAGATCATGCTCATCCTTTCTCTCTTTGTATTTTTTGTAATGTTTATGCTTTGCTTTCATTAATATCAAGTTTATGCCTTTCATTTCCTTTCCTTTACTTAGTTAACTTTTATGTTCTTATTTTGTTTATCTATTTTGCTTTCTTTCATTATGTCTAGCTAAGTTAGTTATGTCAAGGTGAAAAGGTTACACTAATGGTGTAAGAATAAGTATAATGTAAACTTAATATGGACTTTAATGTTTGATACTAACATGTTTTGTATTTGTTATCTTGTTCACTCTTTAATACTTTGCTTGTTAAATGATTAATCTTGATTTATGTTGTATAACACTTGGTACAACAAATGCTTGGCACTTTCATAGTTCAAACTGTATGGTATAACCGATACCTGAGCTATGAAAGGAACTTGATTTGTTGTTAACATAAGTTATAATCATGGATGCTTGACGAGATTTACAAGTATTAGCATTAATTGAATAAGATGACTAATGTAATCATGTTAACAATACATAATTTGATTGGAACCTCCTTTGTGTGTGGTTTCCAATTGAATAATAAGAGTTTATACTATACTTGTTTGACATACCATTAATGGAATCTCTAACCTTGACATTTGTTATTATTATCGTTTAATCCTTACATTAATATTCCATCTCCAAGTTCTCATCTTCTTCTCTTTCTTTATTATAATAATAATAATAATAATAATAATAATAATTATTATAATAATAATAATAAAGAAAGAGAAGAAAAAGA
>NW_011499921.1:119217-141297 GCF_000495115.2 Populus euphratica | reverse complement strand
TTGTTATTGTTATTGTTATTGTTGCTATTATTGTTATTGTTATTGTTATTGTTATTGTTTATAATTTGTACAATTAACCTCCCTATGGTTCGACCCTGGTCTTGCCGGGTTATTTATTACTTCGACACTCCTGTACTTGGGTGAAGACATCAATCTCTTCATAATGTCAATAGAACAGATTCAGACTTCTTTGTTGCTGCTATAATTTGGATTTGAAAATGGCCTTTTTAAATCTTGGACTCCATATGAAAGTTGTAGAACTATGTCTTACCTTTCCATCCATATAAAGTAGACCTAAATCCAAGATCTACAGCTTTAAATATGACTCAATTACCGAACAATATGCTGGTTTAGACTACACTAACATCTTTTTTTTTAGTTTGGCCATCTCTTTGTCCTTTTAATTTCAGTTCTTAAACTCATCAATCAATCCTTTCATTTATGTGATAGGCCTACATTTAAAATGAACATTTATCACAAATTAAATGTATCTTATATTATTAGATATCTTATTATAAAACATGCTTTAGTTAATGAGTTATTGATACTTCAAGTGCAAAATAATGGTATAAAACCTCGATAAAAATGCACTTTTAAGTACTAATCAGTTATCTTATTCGATTAATACTAATACTTGTAATGTCGTCAGGCATTCAGGATTATAACTTATGTTAATAACAAATCAAGTTCCTTTCATAGTTCAGGTGTCGGTTATACCATACAGTATGAGCTACGAAGGTGTCAAGCATTTGTTGTACCAAGTGTTATACAATATAAATCTAGATTAGTCATTTAACAAGCAAAGTATTAAAGAGTGAACAAGATAACAAATATCAAACATTAAAGTCCATGTTCAATTTACACTATACTTATTCTTACACCATTAGTATAACCTTTTCACCTTGACATAATAAACCTAACTAAACATAATGAGAGAAAGAAAAATAAATAAACAAAATAAGAATATAAATAAGATAAAAGTTAACTAAGTAAAGGAAAGATATTAATGAAAATAAAACTTAAGCATTACAAAAATACAAAGAGAGAAAACAAGAGCATGATCTTCATCTGGAGACCAAGATGCCTAAATGCATGGCAAATGCCTACTTTTATAGGCCAAAATTAGGAACTATTGATTTGATGGCTAATTGATGAATGGGTGGCCAACTCTTGACTTGGTGACAATCTTTATCTTCTATTGTCTGCCCAAAACGTCATTGATAATGTCAGAATTGGAACCACTTGAAAACATGAAAGTTATAGAAAATTATCTTAGCTTTCCAGAAAAAAACTAGAGGTCATTTAGACTTCTAAAACTTCAGATATGGGTCAAAAACTGAATAGTATTTAGGTTGCAAGATAGATTCAAACTTCTTCATTATTGCTATAATTTGGACTTGAAAATTATCTTTTTAAATCTTGGGCTCTCATAAACGTTATAGGCCTATGTCTTACCTTTGCATCCATATAAAGTAAACCTAAATCCGATATCTACAACTCTAGATATGGTCTAATTACCGAACAGTGTTCCGGTTTGGACTGCATCAACATCTCTTTTCTAAGTTTGGCCATCTCTTTGTCCTTTTAATTTCAGTTCTTAAACTCATCAATCAATCCTTTTATTTTTGTGATAGGCCTACATTTAAGATGAATATTTACCACAAATTAAAGGTATCTTATATTATTAGATATGTTATTATAAAACATGTTTAGTTAAGGAGTTATTGATACTTCAAGTTCAAAATGATGACATAAAACCTTGATAAAAAATGCACTTTTAAGTACTAATCAATGTACATCAAGAAGGTAAGTTATTACAAACTCTGAAAATGCATAAAAATGCATTAAGATGGACCATAGCTGACATAAAAAGATTTAGTCCTTTGATTTGTTCACACATAATTTATTTGAAGAAAAATGTTAAACCCTTTGGAGAAATGCAATGAAAACTCAATCCTAGTATGAAAGAAGTAGTGAAAAATAAAGTCATTAAGTTTCTAAATAATGAAATCATTTATTCTATTTCTCATAGCAAATGGGTAAGTCTTACCCAAGTTGTACCCAAGAAGTCTGGAGTCATTGTGATAACAAATGAGAACAATAAGTTAATTCCAACTAGGACTATTACGGGTTGGCGTATATGCATTGATTATAGAAAACTTAATTCAATACTAGAAAAGATCATTTTCCTTTACCTTTCATGGATCAAATCCTAGAAAGAGTAGCAAGTCATGAATTTTATTATTTCTTAGATGGTTATTCAGGTTACAGCCAAATTGAAATTGCATTGGAAGATCAAGAGAAGACTACTTTCATATGTTTATTTGGTACTTTTGTATACTGAAGGATGTCTTTTAGATTATGTAATGCACCAACCACGTTTCAAAGATGCATGCTTAGTATATTTAGTGATATGGTTGAATGTTTTCTTGAAATTTTTGTGGATGATTTTTCTGTTTTTGGCGATTTATTTGATGATTGTTTACTAACATAGAAAAGGTTTTGAGCAGGTGTGAAAAGAAGAATCTTGTACTGAATTGGGAAAAATATCACTTTATGGTAACAAATGGCATTGTACTTGGTCACATTGTTTTATCGAAAGGAATTGAAGTTGACAAATCTGAAATCGAGTTAATTGCTAATTTGCTAACACCAAAATCTATTAAAGATGTTAGATCATTTTTAGGACATGCTGGTTTTTATAAAAGGTTCATTAAAGATTTTAGGGTAATATCTAAGCTTTTAAGTAACCTTCTAACAAAGAATAATATTTTTGAATGGACTAAATATTGTGAATAACCCTTTGTTAAACTTAAAAATTTACTTACTTCTGCTCTTATTATTCAACCTCCTGATTGGTTTCTTACCTTTTGCAATAATATATAACGCTAGTGATTATGTCATAGGTGCTGTTTTGAGACAAAGAAAAGATAAGAAACCTTATGTGATTTATTATGTAAATAAAATTTTAAATAGTGCTCAAATGAATTACACCATCACTGAGAAAGAATTACTTGCAATAGTATTTGCATGTGAAAAATTCAGGTCTTATCTTGTTGGCTCACTTGATGTTTTTAGTGATCATGCAGCATTGAAATATCTTTTTTTAAAAAAAAATTGAGGTCATTTGGACTTCTAAAACTCAAGATATGGGCTGAACACTGAAAAGTGTTTAGGCAGTAGGACAGATTGGGACTTCTTTATTGTTGTCATAATTTAGACTTAAAAATAGCCTTTTTAAATCTTGGACTCCCATGAAAGTTGTAGGCTTATGTCTTAACTTTCTATCCATATAAAGTAGACCTAAATCCGAGATCTACAGCTCCAAATATGACCCAATTACTGAACAGTGTTCCAATTTGAACTGTACTGGCATCTCTTTTCTATGTTTGGCTATCTCTTTATCCTTTCAATTTCAGTATTAAACTCATCAATCAATCCTTTTATTTATGTGATAGACTTGCATTTAAGATGAACATTTACCACAAATTAAAGGTATCTTATATTATTAGATATGTTATTATAAAACATGCTTTAGTTAAGAAGTTATTAATATTTCAAGTGCAAAATGATAATATAAAATCTTGATAAAAATGCACTTTTAAGTACTAATCACTTTCTATTTGAGTTACATAAAATGGTAAGAGTATATGTGTTAGTAAGAGTAGATGTGCCTAGTGTTATTGTTTCTTTGTTGCAGGAATTTGAAGATGTGTTTCCTGAAGATATCCTTAGTGGATAACCACTCTTAAGAGGTACATTCGTGAAAATATAAGCCTATGTGTAGTGCCAATATTACTTGTGCTTAAAAAGGATGGATTATGAAGGATGCATGTTAATTTTTAAGCTATCAATAATATCACGGTAAAGTACAAACATCTCATTCCTAGGCTTTATGACATGCTAGATAATTTACTTGCATTCTTTGGTTCTTGAACGAACTGAATCTGACTTTTCAAATATTAACTAGCTTTATGGCATCATTCAACTTTATTCCAATAATGTCGTTGCTTTGGAACAGGTTTTCATTATGTCACACTTTTATCAAACCTTTTCTGGCTTTTCAGGATTAGATCTTAATATTGATTATGCATTGCGTGATCACGTGATCATAAGGTTTACATAATAAAAAAACAGCATTAAAATATTACATCAATGTAAAGAAATTTTAAAGCTATTTCTTGTGTTTTTTTAAACATAACAATATCTCATCTATTTTTTTTTGTTAGTACATTTTGCTAGTAAATTTTAGGCTTAACTTTAAACATGTCATTCTCTCTGTTTCGAATAAATTAGCAAGCCTACCATATATTATTGGAAATTTAAAGATGTTAAGTTTCTAACCTTATTGGAATCACATAAAAAATCTTCTTTTAATATGACCCAAAAAATAAACAAATATCCACATATGACAAATTTAAACCTTTTTAACCCAAGTCTCTTAACTTAACTGATTAAATTTCTCTTAGTAACACTTTGATTAAGGCCTTAGAATAAACCCAATAAACACTCCTAATGGATTCTTTAATGTTGTAGCCATGATCGCATCATTCCTTCTCTACTCAAAAGAATTTAACCTCGAATCATCACCTAGATCAAACAAACAAAGAAAGATAAAAAAAAACTTCGAATTATTCTATTCATCTTGTAGATCCACTTTGTAGGCATTGACTCCTTTAAGGAATCTAAGTGCAGCATCTCCTCTAAACATCAACTTTGATTTTCTATGTCCAAGAAAACTCTTTTTATGTATATACACCCAAACCCAATCTCTTGGTTCGAAGACAACCCTTTTTCATCTTTTATTTACTTGAAATGCATACTTCTCATTCTTTCTCTCAACATGTTGTTGTACCTTATTAAAAAATGTTTTTATCACTTGTTCTTTTATATTGCCATCATGTCTAACCATACTATTATTGATTACATCCTTTATCAATAGCAAACCACTATGGATGTCATTAGAAAATACATAGAAAAATATGGACAAGAAATTCGACCATTTATCAAAAGGCATTGCCAAACTTTGATCACCTTGAGATTTTAATCCAAGATAGAAAAAGATCTCTGAAAACTTCTGGAAAAAATTTCAACTTGATTTAATGGTTGGATTAAAAATTATACTTATTGGTGTAAAAGATAAATTAAGCTCAAATCCAAATTTGAAACACCACACAAGAAGGAAGAAGGAGGAGATTGTGTCGATGATTTTTTTTTTTGAAAACAACACTAGAAAGATGCAAGGAAATGAGTAAAATAAGATTTTGATGTTTTGATAGAGGATAAGTGGTTGTTTTCATCGATTTGGGTAGTGAGAGGCACCATAAAAGGTTTTCAGTAGGTGAGCAGCAACTATAAGAGGAAAGAGAAAGCTAGATTTTTGTACTAACTAAACACACAATTCTAAATATTGGTTTTGTTAGGTAACCATGATTTAAAGTCACGTCTTTGAATAAAGCATGATTGGTAATCACTTTTTTTGTTTAAAATGCGTTATTTTCCAAATATTTTTTTAGTCAGTGTCATTTTGCTAAAATTTTATTTAAACAATGTTATTGTGTAAAAAAGATCCATTTATTGACAAGTGAATCTACATGGCATGTTTAATGGGAACATACAACCATTTTTTTCGAAGGAAAATCCCTTTTTTCTTATTTGTCTTTATTGGTTTTTGTATGTTCGTATTTTGAGTGTTTGACTAGTTAGAATCACTACTAATTTCAATTTATATTTATTATACATTTGTATTTATTAAAAATAGAATTACAATAAAAAAAACTAAAGCTTGTGGTGTTTTTCACTATAACAAATAAAAAAAAGAAAACACTGTGGATCCTCTCAATTTCATTGTGGATTAGAGCAATAATTTTTTTACCATTTTAGTCCTCAAACATTTTTGTTCACAATTGAGTCCTTTTGAGACCACATTTATAACCAATTGCTTCTGATTTGTTAGTCAAGGACTAAATTAAAAGTTAGGGGACCAAGGTGAAAAAGATAATGAAAATAGATGATGGTTTCAAAACTAGCATGAAAAGTTCACTTTAGTCCCTATAATTTTGATAGCCAAGCTTTTCAGTACCTTAGTTTAGGAAAATTCAATTTTGGTCTATTACTTCATTTTCTTTATTTTTTTAGTTCCTAGTTTAAGATAGGAGAGAAAAACTCATCTAATTCTAGTAGTAGAGAAAAAAAATTAATTGACACTGGTATTGGCCATAAAAAAACCGTTATTAGTGTCAATTGGATGCATTCAATGAAAAGAGTTTATCGAGGGTGTTCTTTTACCTTGCCATGACTTGAGATGGTGGATTTAACCTCGAAAATATTTTTTAATTTGGATTAATTTTGGATTTTGAAACCATTTATTGGGTTATTTGATCAAAATTGGTTTTTTAATATATGTATTTCTAAATGTATTTTCAACACTTTATAGTTATAAATAATGATAAAAAAATCATTCTATATTATTTAACAAATTATTTTTTTCCCATACCCTTATCCTATTTGTTTTTTAATTTTTTTTATTTGATACAAAAAGAGTCTCATGTAAATTAAATGAAAAGTAATTTAATAAATAGAATATTATTAAATTAAGTGGGATGTATGACCTTAATTATGAGTTTGACATAGATTCACTTAGATATTTTTTTTTAAATTCTAAATTAAATATTTTATTTTTAATTTCTTTTTTTATAGGCCAAATGCATAGGTGGGTCTATGCGCCAAACTTGATTGTTAATTTTTTTATAAGTTTTTTTTACTTAATGTATTTTCAACTTATTTTTTTAAATCATCCTTTATTATTTAATTTCTATTTTTGATTTGATTTGATTTTTTTATTATTTAACTTTTAAAAAAATAGGTCTTTTTTTAGTCCCACACATTGTCCTATTTTTTCTTTTTAATTTTTTAATTTTATAAAATTATTAAATCTATTGAGATAAATGATCTAGATTTAATATTTAATAGGTTGATCCAAGTTTACTCGTTTTTTAATTAAATATTTTTATTTTTATTTTAGTTTTTAACCTTGGTTGCTTTGGAATTGAACATTATTATTTTGTTTTAATTTGTTTTTTATAGGGTTGTAATAGTCTTATAATTTGAATTAAGAATTTTAATAATTAACCTAAATTAACTCAGATTGATTGAATATATAATTGTTTTAATATTTAAAAAATAAAATTTTAATATATCAGTGTAAAAAAAAAAAGTTGTCTGATTTTTCCAAATCTTACATTTATGATTAACTTTTTTCTTCTTGAAAAACAGTATCACTTCGATTTTTTTTTTTTTTTTTGAGTTTGAAAAAAATTTCCTATGCCGCGGGAGAATGGACTAGTATTATTAGTATCTGATTGTATACGGGGAGAAATCCAAAATATCCCCATATTATACTACTGACTTCTTGTTCAAAAAATCACTTTTCGTAGAATTTGATGTAATAGATTCGCTAGATGGAGTCTTGAAACTGTATGTATATATGTTCACTATTTTCAAAACCAAAGAGAAGTTCGTATACATAAAGTTTTGCTCAGACAGTTCTAATAATAATTGCTCACCATTTTCATAATGCTGGTAGTGATAATGCTAGCATTGGTATGAACCCAATCTGTATGTCACGTAACGGCCATAACAGGGCCGAGAGTTTCCAGGCACCATATTTACTCCCATAATTTTTGTTGGAAGTATCTATTTCTGAACCGCGATCCATTTTCATTTCAGAAAGAGGCTGTATGTCAATCAACGAAACAGGTATCGCTGCGTTATCTTCCATTGCCATTTATGAGGTAAGGTAAAAGCAACACACACTACGAGAAGACTCCAAATAATAATATGTTCTTACACAGGGAGCAACAAGCTCGAAATAATGACAAGGTTGTGTTCAGTGTTCACAACAACGCGACTCAGGGTTATAAGCTACCATAATAGAGGATTTTTGAGGAGCAAGTGGGCAATGGTGATTGGCTAGGCGTAACATGCCAACCATCTCGTTTTGCAAACTGGTCAAGAGGCCACGCCTAGCACGATCAGTGATAATGTGCAGCATAATCTAGACAAAACCCAGACTCTGCCAATTAAAATAGGGATTTACACTTCCTAAACTTGAAGTTATATATTATCGAAGTCTATAGTTAAGTACCTAATCAATAAACCCAGGTAAGAGATCATACGCACACACCATAAAACACAAATTTCTATGGAAGACTGATAAATAACATTTATACATGCTTCCAAAATGTTATCTTTCCAAAGATATATAACCCAGCGAAAAAATGTAAATTAATATTGTTGGCACTTCATATGCATACATGCCAGTCTAAGAATTGCAGAAGGTATAGAAATATTCGGGCCAGGCCGTGCTTTGGTAATATCACTCTGAATAGGATTCCTTGCTTTACCAAGTTGATATTGCAGTAGTTTTTACCGAGTTGATATTGCGGTAGGCTGCTGGTAGAGTTGAGAGGATGAGGGAGAGCTTCAACCAAGATTAAGTAGATGTTTTGATGCAAACCTCGTGATCACATGGTCACGCAACCCATATGCAAAGACGCTAATTTCTGGAAAGCCAAGTAAATCAGGTTTGATAGGAGTATAACACAAAGATAACTTGTACCTAGGCACCAGCACTATTGAAAACGAAAACCCCCCACCCAACGAATATTGATTCGCGAACGAGAAGTATAAGAATGACACCACGAAGACAGTTGTTCTTTGATAAGTCGTTTTCAGTTCTTTAGAGAACCAAGGAAGGGAGATTATCCCACCAACACACAATAAGTGCAGCAAAGAAGTTTTATTAATCTGAAAATTACGTAACCTTTACATGTTTGGGTTATGCCTTTATTTATACTGAATTTGAACTTAAAGAAACCCTAATGGACCTCCTTTAGGTGGACTTATATGAAGCCCACTTATAATTGACCCAAATAAGTAATAATCACCCAAAAACTAAGAAGAAAATTCTAAAAATACTAAAAATCCGAAAATACCATCCTAAATAAGCTAGAATCAAATTTATCACCCTTAAGAAGTCCTAAACAAAATTGGAAAAATCTGATTTGGAAAATTTGTGTTGCTACCCCCTTTGATGTCCTTGATTAGCTTGGAATTCCTTGTTTAACTTGGACAAATAAGAAAACAAATTTCTTCCTTTGTTGCTGATTTAATTACTTTCCTTCCTAAGTGAGGAAAAGCATTAAATAGTCCTCCCCTCTTTAGGAATAAGATTTGGCCAACTTCCTTACTTAGTTAGGAGAATAAATTGTTGACTCTTTATCCTTGTAGTATTAGAAAAAGACAAGCCTAACAAGGCTGGTATTGGGCCGGACACATCAACCCCTTGTTCCATATGAATTCGGCTCTTCTTGGACCTGAACTAAATGAATTAAAGGCTGTCTTTCATGCTCCTTAAATGTCTCAAGCCCCTCTAGGTCCATTTTGTTCCATATGTTCTGAACAAGCCCATTCAACATGCTTCTTAGCCCTAGCTCTTGTGATTGGCCCAATTGGCACCTCCAATGGGTTGTTGGCATGATTACGCTTGGTGTTAGGCTGATCCGCATCACATTTGTTTATGCTACCGTAACAGTTTTTAAAGCAAATCATAAAATGTTAAATGTTTGGTAATGATAAAATACAATTCACTATTTCCAAGAAACCCATTTAAATTTTGTTAAAATATGGAGAGCAGCTAAGGACTTTCCGTAAATCTGCGAACACAGCGGAGGGTTTCACTCTCCATTGTTAAAAATTAAATGTATTGAAACATATTTAATTTAGTTAAAAAAATTTAATTTTAATTTTAATTTTTAATTATTTTTTATTTGAAAAATTAGAAAAAATCATTTGATAACATAGTATTTAAAAAATTTAATCGCAATTTTAATTTTATTCCTAATGATATTTTATATAATATAAATGCACGCTTAATAAACTAAGAAAACTGTAGTTCTTGTTGGATAGATTTTGTACCTGATAAAATTGTAAATAATTTAATAAAATAATAAAAAATATTTGATATAAATATTATTTATTTCATGATATAATAACAGTAATTAAATTTACAATATTTAAATTAAAAACTATCAATATTAATATATATATATATATTAATTATTTTATAATCTCAATTTAAAAAGTATTCGTTTAACCAGACATATTAAATTACTTTTTGTTAAATCTCAATTTTAATTATAACTTTAACCAAATATATATAAATATAAAACCAAATTCAACTAAAAATAATTTAAAAAAAAATTATAATAAAAAAATTATCATTATACTAAACAAACTCTAAAAGATACGCTACCATAACATAGGCAGGAGACATCTTTAATAACCAAGAACAGGATATCTGCATTAGCAGGAGGAGAGCGACGAAATGTGCACTTTTCAAGCAGCTTTCCTCAATGAAGTCATCCATGTGACCGCTGCACGCTTCAAAGAAAGCAAAGAAGGATCCTTGCTACCACCTCAAGGCGACCAAAGAGAGGACAGGGCTCTGTTGAAAATTTGACAAAGAATGTCTAAAAATTACTCAATTATTAAGAAAAAAACTGATTAAAAACTAAATTTTACACTTAGCTTCGCATATAATTATATTTTTATTTCTATCTATTTTTTAATTTATTTTATAAATAAAAATTCATCTCACAAATTTAGCAAATTTAATGAAGCATATTTTTTAACACCACAACTTGACCACACACTTAGTAAAACACTGTTGTAGCACCAAACCAGTTGGGATATGCCTGTACAAGTATCTGATACCTCCCATCTAGTTTTTCAATGGGACGTGACATGCATTCAGGCAGGTAGAGGGAAGGAAAGGATAACTTACGGGTCAAAGGAGAAAGAATCAAGAAACACGAATTAAAATTGCCGAAAAGAACAACAATGGAGAGTCAAATATTCTGAAGTAATAGCTTAATCAATTGTTTTAACTACAGGAAATTCCCTTGCATAAAATAAAAAACCAAGCACGGAACCAAATACTACGACAGACACTACAGTACTTCTGCAAACTTTACTCCGACACAGGAGAATGCGAAAACAAACGTGCAAAAATTTAACACGATCGATTATTCCGCACACAATGGGATTCGCCCCAATCTAAAATGCACAGAACCAAGCCTGCCGGGTAAGTCAAATCCAAGCTAAATAGAGAACCCAAACCTACAACGAGGATAATAATTTGAACTTCCAAACTCAAAAGTCTTTTAACTTGGTGAACCAAAATTGCTTCAAAGAAGATCAGCAACATTTGATGGCAGCTCCTCAACAGTTACATTATAGAATCTCTGGATGTCAGAAAGCATTCTTTCATCATCCTTGGTAACAAAATTTATAGCAACACCCTTCCTTCCAAAACGTCCACTACGACCAATACGATGGAGGTAGTTCTCTGGCTGTGTTGGCAAATCATAATTGATCACAAGTGAGACTTGCTGGACATCAATACCACGGGCTAACAGATCTGTAGTGATCAGCACACGAGAGGAACCAGAGCGAAATTCCCGCATAATAATGTCCCTTGTGTTTTGGTCCATATCTCCATGAGTGGCAGAGACTGTGTGATCGCGACTGCGCATCTTGTCTGTAAGCCAATCTACCTTGCGCCTAGTGTTCACAAAGATAACACTTTGTGTTATTGCCAAGGTCTCATATAGATCACAAAGCGTCTCAAGCTTCCATTCCTCCTTGTCAACATTAACATAGAATTGCTTGATACCCTCAAGCGTAAGCTCATCACGCTTCACTAAAATCCTCACAGGTTTATTCATGAACTTCCTTGTAATTTCTAGTGCCTCAGGTGGCATAGTAGCGGAGAAAACCCCAACCTGAATCTTTGGGGGCAGCAACTGGAAAATATCATATATCTGTAATAAAAAAAAAGGTCCAATCATTAGAGCAAAAAAATTCCAAGAGATGAACCTGTGCACCTTCAAAATGATGGCATCATGTAAACAGTAACAGAAAGTTTTAAGAAAGGATGCAGGTGCAAATTAAAGGTTGGAACCTGGTCCTTGAAACCTCGTGAGAGCATTTCATCTGCTTCATCCAATACAAACATCTTGATATAGTCAGGCCGAAGTGATTGTCTCCGCAACATGTCGAACACACGACCAGGGGTACCAACTACTACATGAACCCCAGCTGAGAGAATGCGCTGGTCCTCACGAACACTTGTTCCACCAACACAAGCATGAACCTTGACACCAAGATAATCACCTAGTGCTCTCATAACCTTTTCAATCTGTTGTGCTAGTTCTCGAGTAGGTGCAAGAACCAGTGCTTGGCATTCAACTACATCATAATCAAGCTGCTGCAAAATTCCAGAGCAAAAGGTAGCAGTTTTTCCAGTTCCTGATTGTGCTTGCTGGATTACATCAAGTCCCTTGCAGAATGGGACAATCCCCCTTTGTTGAATTGCAGATGGCTTCTCAAAACCTTCAAACAAATTTGGATCACACCATGAGATTTTAAATTTGTCAAGCACAGACATGATTCCTGCTATAAAAATTATTTTTGAGGACAAGAAAGTAGCTTCAAAATAAATGTTATTCATGATATAAAATTTCAGAAAAATAACAACAAATTATAGCCAACACTTGATAGATGGGAGTATGAGGAACTATAAACTCAATTAAACCAAACATCTGGATTCTGAATGTGTTCCATGAATCAATGAAAACAATTTGAATTGATCTTATCATGCACAGGATAGTTTCACAGCTTGCTTCTGATACTCAGGCAATCAGAAAATTTTCCAAATTGTAATTTTACATGAAAGGATTGCAGTTTTAATGCAACTTACCATATGCATAAATACCCCTTAGAAGGTTCTCCTTCAAACCCATAGCATCAAAAGTGTCATACACCTCATCGTATGAAGTAAAGAAATCTTGCGCATCAGTTGTGAGCCTGCACACATCAAGTTAAAAAAATTAATTATCTCAGATGTCGAAAACACCAGGAGATTAAGGATAAGCAGAAGCTAATAAATTGCATACGCTATTCAGTAAGCATATCATTAAAAAAAAAAAAGAACACAAAAACTTACAACTCATTCATCTTAGAATCGAATTGACGAGCATCGAATTGGGATCCTTCAGGTGCCAAGCCAGCCATAACTGCAAAAAGTAAACGACATATTACTCTCCATAACCCAATAACATAATCATCAAAGAGACTAAAACCCCATTAATTATTCACCCAAAAAACCACATATTCCGTGCCCATCTTTCCCGTATTAAGAAAAAGAAAAAGCAAAAAAGCAAAGGTCAATACTTTTTCGCACTAAATCCACACCCCTATCAAACCGGAAAACATACACACTAATATAAATAAAACCATATCAAATTCTCCAATAAACCCAATAAAAACGTCTCTATATACTTACAAAAACATATACATAATCATCAATCCATATCCCTTAAGCCCCCACAAAATCGTAATATAATTCCGATAAACAGCAATTGTTCATTCAATCAAAAACAGATTTTGTACATTAATCCATCATTAATTATCGGATAATTAAAAAAAACAAGGTATTAAAAGAAGAAAAAAAGAAAAGAAACCAACGGATCTGATTACAGAAAGAAAAGAACAAGCACAAAAAGAGCACGAAACGTTACGGGGAAAAAAACAAATGAGATTGTTAGCTGATAAAGAAAAAATAATGAAAAGAATGAATACCTGAAAATAACGACGTTTGATTAGAGAGAAAAGAGATAGATTGACTTAGGGTTAGGGTTTCTTATCCCTACACTCCTCGGATCTTTTGTTGTTTGTGCTGGAGGAGTTTAAGGAACACTCTGTTTAGATAGATAGATAGAGCACTAAGTGGGAGCGAGAGAGATGGGCTTGCTTAACCATGTACCAATTTGAAGGTGCTTTTATTTTGACTTCCCTTATCCTCGCCCTTTTCCTTTATTTTTCCTCTCTTTTTTTCAAAGGCGGTGGACCTTGATGGGCCTGCTCGTGAGGGAAGGGCCCAGTGCAGTTTCAATTCCTAATTCCCATGGGATAATTGCACTGTTAAAACACCAATTTCACATTAGGCAAAGGGATAATTGCACCGTCAACACATCAATTTCGCTCTTCTTTTTTTTTTTTTCCAGTAGAGTATATAAGTTCTTAATCATTTAAGTACATTAATTATTTTTTTTTAATTTTAATCAACTACTTCTATCCAAATTTCATTAATTGATCCATTTTCAAAAAAAAATTGAAATTTCGTTAGTACTGCAGCTTTTAGTTTTTCTCCATTGAATAAATAAACTTTAATTATTTTTTCTCATTTTATGGTATATTAACCTTTTCAATTCTGCCAATCCAGTAATTCTATAAACAATTCAATAGTTTTTTTATATTTATATTGCAATCACATGATATTTGTTTATCTTGTTAAAATAATAAATATTTTAATTGTAGTAATAATAAAGTTGAGACAATTTCTTATAACTTTCATACGGTGATCTGGTTCAAATTCTAACGTTATCAATGATTTTAATTTTGATACAGATCTTTTGTCAAGAGTAACAACATATTTGACATCCGACAACACACTAATTGGTGATTACTTTCCTAACAAATCCTTATTTTCTCTTAGTTCAATACCTTGTTTTGCTAAAAATATCAATTTTATTACTTCAGGAGATTTGTCAACTCATTGCAGTACTTAAGAAAAAGGAAAGTTTTAGAACGAAGTGAAGACCTTTTATTGGGATGACCCTAACTTATTCAAATGTTGTCTTGATCAAATATTTTGAAGATACATTCTTGACAATAAGATAAGTAGTGCCATTAAATTTTTTCATTCTTAGGCATATGAGTCATTTCTCATCAAAAAAGACAATTGCAAAAATCATACAATGTGGATTTTATTGGCCCACCATGTTCAGGGATATGCATGCATTCTGCAAAACTTGTGAAAATTGTCAAAAAATTGATACTGGTCAAAAAGTTTTGCTTTATAATTCTCGACTCTATTTATTCCCTAGAGAGCTAAGATTAACATGGAGCGATCTATTTATTGATAAACATGTGTATCCTTATAGAGCCTTTGATATTGAGAATCCAAAGAATGACAATGTTTTTAAGGTAAAAATGGACATCGTTTGAAAGCATACTTTGATAATTTTCCACGTGAAAATGAATCCATTGGTTTGAATGATCTTGTAGATAAAAATCGATTATTTTGTTTTTCTCACATTGTTTTTGTATTATTTTTTTTTGTGTGTGACTATTGGTTTGCTAGTCTTTCTCACCCTGGTTAAATGGTGGATACCACTCTTGAAAAAATAAAAAAGTATTTTCCTGCTCTACTTTAGAATGCGATTATAAAAATTTATTGTGCTAAATGTGCAAGATTGATATTATTAATGAATCATGAAATTCTTGAAGATATTCGCTAGCTGATTGAAGCAAAGGTCCGATTATCATGTTAGTCCTCTAATTCCTTTATTTCACACATGCTTGGAACAAGTAAAAATATTTTTGCAAAGAAACATCGTGCAAAATGACTAAAAGTCTGTTATAAATGTGCCAGATGGACTTATAATGCAATATGTCATTTTTTAGGAATGATATTTGTACACCATAAAGATAAAATACAATTCATTAAGGATGGCTTGAGTAAGGGGTCTTTAGATAATTTTCTATGACTCTTGAGACGCATCCTAATAGAGATGTGCATCGTGCAATTCATGACTTATAACTACAGTTCCATAAAAAACATAATCAACTTAGTCTTGGGAATTTGACTAAAAAATACCCAGTTTGTCGGTTTTCAAGAGAACTGAATGAGAAGCATATCCCCTACCCATAGAGAGCATTTAAGCCATTTTTAGATGAAAAACTAAGAGAAGGTGTAAGCCATAATCATAACTACCTGTATATATACACACATGCTTTTTCAAAAAAATAAAATAAATAATAAATAAAAATAAAATAAATAAAGAGAGAGAGAGTATGAGACTCTAGCTGGCCTATATATAGGTGATATAATTGCATTTTCAAGTTCTCATCTATAAAATCTTCTCTTCCTTCCCTTTATTTCTAATCAACCCATACATTCAATAGATATAAAAGTGCGTAGAAATAACATGTTCCTCTAGTCATCACATAAGAAAGATTTGTGTTTTCGGTGGATCCAGTTCTCAAAACGAAATAGACTTTTTAGAATCAACAAATCATCCTAGTCAGGTACTAGCTGAGACAAAGATTTATTTAGTGTATTGGGGAGGTAGTCTTGGGTTAATGGAGGGAGTGTCAGTAGCTGTATTTTTAGGAGGTAGTCAAGTTATGAGGGTTGTCCTTTAAGCTTTAGCACAAGGGTACATCATTGGAAAACAATTGAAGAGGAACTATAGGTCTCCACAATATCTGATTGAATGAATGCAATGTTTAAACACGCTGATGTCTTCATTGCCTTACCATGTAGTCTGGTCACATTGGAAGAGATATTTCATATTACCTCTTGGGTCCAACTGCACATTCACCATTAATTCATAGGTTTGTTAAATGTTAATGGTTTTTATGATAAATTGTTGTCTTTTCTTGATCATGCTGAGGACAATATCTCGTTTGCAAAAATTGTTATTACTATAATGGTAGAGTAAAAGAATTCTTTTGTTAAAGTGACTGTTGAAATGCATCTTAGTAAATATTCTTAATAAGGTCTATCAGAATACTTCTTGAAACATTCAGGTTTACAAACTCCCACATTGTTATCACTTAATTCTACTCATATACTCATTTAATAAGTATTCTTAAACCTTCATTTTCATACACACACACACACACACACACACACACTTTAACATATGATTGTGGGTTGCATAGAGGATTATTATTTTTTTTTTATGTTCTTTTGTTAAAGGTAACAACTAAAGGAAAGGGATATTATATAAATTATATAAAAAAATGATAATAAAAATACAGATAAGTTTGGTTTTGTAGCCTCCCTAACCTAAGCAATTAAGTTCGAAGAGGGTGTTTTAACACCTAATACCCTAAAGTTAAGTGACTTGGGAGCTATTGGCCCAACGGTTGTTACATAGGTTGAGGAGAAAAGCTTAAGGGAATCAAACATTGCACTATCTATGTATCCATATCTGCAACCCAAGTTTGGGAGTGTCTCAACACCTAATATCCTAAAAACAACTGGTTTGGGAGTTATTAGCCGAAAGCTCGTTACATGTGTTAAAGATGCATTGTCTTTTTAAGTTATATGTATATTAATAAAGAAAAAAAAGAGAAGAAACAGATAATAATTCCAATCCAAGAAAGTTAACCTTCAACATTACAACAAAAATTTTGTTTTCTTCCAAGTAAAGTCCCATAACTATGTATTGATATATTGAGCACAAATGGAAGGTTTATTAATATCTTGTTAAGAGGTATTGAGTAAATATAAAAATTTAATGAGAGTTTGTTTAACTGGATAGATTAATGGAAGTTGAATGATGAATACCTTGCTTTGTGGAATTTGCAAATTGTTTTTCTATTTTAACGCTTTGATTACTAGGGACTAGTAATGAGTTGGTTGGGGGGTGTGATTAAAATACTTAAAAGTGTATTTTATCAAGGTTTATATCATCATTTTACACTTGAAGTATCAATAACTCGTTAACAAAAGCATGTTTTATAATAACAAGTTTGATACCATAAGGTACCTTTAATTTATGGTAAATGTTCATCCTAAATGCAAGCTTATCATATAAATAAAAGGATTGATTGATGAGTTGGAGCTGTAGATCTCGGATTTAAGTCTACTTTATATGGATGGAAAGGTGATTAGTACTTAAAAATGCATTTTTATCAAGATTTTACATCATCATTTTGCACTTGAAGTATCAATAACTCCTTAACTAAAGCATGTTTTATAATAATAAGTCTGATTATATAAGATACCTTTAATTTATAGTAAATGTTCATCTTAAATACCTATCACATAAATGAAAGGATTGATTGATGAGTTTAAGTACTAAAATTGAAAGGACAAAGAGATGCTGGTGCAGTCCAAACTAGAACACTGTTTGATAATTGGATCATACCTGAAGCTGTAGATATCGGATTTAGGTCTACTTTATATTAATGGAAAGGTAAGACATAGGCCTATAAATTTCATAGAGGTTTGGTTCAAATAAAGCCGTTTTCAAATCCAACATGAAGTAACAATAAAGAACTCCAAATTTATCCTACAGCCCAGATATTGTTTAGTGTTCAGTTCATATTTTGAGCTCTAAAAGTCCAAATGACCTCAATATTTTTTTTTGGAAAGCTGAGATAATTTCCTACAATTTCATATAGAGTTTGGTTCAAATGCTGACAGTATCAATAATGTTTTAGTCAGATAAGAGAAGATAAGGATTGTCACCAAAATAAGAGTTGGCCACCCACTCATCAATTAGTCATCAAATCAATGGTTCCCAATTTTAGCCTATAAAAGGAGGCATTTACCATGCATTTAGGTATCTTAGTTTCTAGATGAAGATCATGCTCTTTCTTTCACTCTTTGTATTTTTATAATGCTTAAGTTTTGCTTTCATTAATATCTTGTTTATGTTTGTCATTTCATTTCCTTTACTTTGTTAACTTTTATTTTATTTATATTTTTATCTTGTTTATTTATATTTCTCTCTTTCATTATATTTAGCTAAGTTTATTACATAAAGGTGAAAAGGTTACACTAATAGTGTAAGAATAAGTATAGTATAAACTCAACATGGACCTTATTAATGCTTGATACTAACATGTTTTCTATTTGTTATTTTGTTCACTCTTTAATACTTCGCTTGTTAAATGACTAATCTAGATTTATGTTGTATAACACTCGGTACAACAAATACTTGGCACTTTTATAACCCAACTGTATGGTATAACCTACACCTATGCTATGAAAGGAACTTAATTTGTTGTTAACATAAGTTATAATCATGAATACCTGAAAACATTTACAAGTATTAGCATTATTCGAATAAAAATAACTAATGTAATCATGTTAACAATTTATAATTTGATTGAAACCTCCTTTGTGTGTGGTTTCCATTTGAGTAATAAGAGTTTATACTATACTTGCTTGAAAGACCATTACTAGATCCTCTAATCTTGATATTTGTTATTATTATTGTTTAATCCTTACATTGATCTTCCATCTCAAAGTTCTCATCATCTTCTTCTTCTACTAGTATTATTATTATTGTTATTGTTATTGTTATTGTTATTGTTATTATTACTATTACTATTACTATTACTATTACTATTACTATTACTATTACTATTACTATTACTATTACTATTACTATTACTATTACTATTACTATTATTATTATTCTTGTTGCTGTTATTATTATATTGCTATTATTTATAATTTATACAATTAACCTCACTATGGTTCAATTCTAGTTTTGCCGGGTTATTTATTACTTCGACACTTCTGCACTTGGGAGAAGATATCAATCTTTTGGTTGTGTCAAGTTTTTATCACTATTGCTAGGGAGGTAACTTCTTCTACAAATTATAGTATTTTTTTTTCTCTTTTCACTTTTCTTGTAAGTAACTTTGTTTATTTTGTTTTGTTTCTTCTTCTTTTGTTTTCTTCTTCCTTTTACTCTATTTCTACACGTGCATGACAATGCAATATAACTTTGTTTCTTCTTCTTTTGTTTTCTTCTTCCTTTTACTCTATTTCTACACGTGCATGACAATGCAGTCACGCCCATTAAGTGGTAGACTTTGTAGGTATCCTTATCATTTTCAAAAAAATATGGCCGAAGAAGACAACAAGTTGCTTCATAATGAGAATAATCATGTTAGAACACTTAAAGACCACATGAATCTCACAAGAAGAGGTGCACCATCATGTATAATTTTCCCCTCTTGATGTATCTCATTTTAATTTTAAGTCAGGCATTATTCAACTTTTACCTTCTTTTTATGTCTTAGATTTAGAAAATCCATGCTTGCATTTAAGAGAATTTTAGGAGGTCTACAACACGTATAATGACTCAAATTGCAGCATGAACACCATGGCTAAAGAGATTTTTCCTTTTTCATTAAAAGATAAAGCTAAACCATGGCTACAAAATATGAGACCAAGATCCATTCGTGCTTGGGATGAAATGCAACAACATTTTTTAAAGAAGTTTTTCCCTTCTCATAGAACAAACTCTTTTAAAAGACAAATCACCACTTTTACTCAAAAACCAGGAGAAATATTTTACCAATGTTGGGATAGATATCGAGACTTGTTTAATACTTGCCCTCATCATGGTTTTGAAATATGGAGATTGGTTTCATATTTTTATGAAGGGTTAACACCTAGACATAAGCAAATGGTTGAATTAATATGCAATGGAACTTTTAAAGATGCATATCTTGATGAAGCAATGGAGTGCTTAGATTTGTTAGCTGAAAATGCTCAAAATTAGGACACCACAGGTACTTACGAGGCATCAGGTAAAACTCAATCTCATACATCTAGTAGAGGTATGTACTACCTTAGGGAAGATCATGATGACCTCCAAGCTAAGTTTGCATCTTTAGCTAGAAAAGTCGAGGCACTAGAATAAAAAAAGAGTGGTTAATTAAAATATGTTCAAAACATTGTGTGTCAAATCTATGAAACAAATAAACACTCAACCAATGACTATCCAACTTTGCCTTCTCTTAAAGAATGTCTCCATGAACAAGGTCATGCTTTAAACAATTTTCAAGGCCCAATAATAACCCATACTCGCAAATATACAATCTTAGTTGGAGAAATCACTCAAATTTCTATTAGAAGAGTGATAATAATAATGCACAAACTTCATAATCACTGTTTCAAGCACATTATAATTTCTAAAATTCTCATGGATATGCACTTCCTTATGTCCACCTTCTAGAAAAAATCTTGAGTAAACATTGCATGTATTCATTAAAAGCAAGAGACAATTAATACTCAACTTACTCAAAGCATGACAGATTTTAAAGATACTATTGCAAAATTAACTCATACTCTTAGTTTCCAAGAGAAAGGTAAGTTTCCATCTCAACCGCAATAAAATCCCAAGAAGCAATACAATACAAATGCAAGTAGTTTTGGAAGCCAATATATGGATGAAATCAAATCAGTTACTACTCTTTGCAGTCGTAAGGTTATCAAAAAAACCCACTTTTAAACCTTATGAGAAAGATAATGAGTCAATCGCTGAGAGTAAGGAAGGGGTTGAATCTGAATATTGCAAAGAAAAGACTGATTCCCTGCCAGCACTTCCATTTTCTTATGTCATGACCAAACAAAGAAAAGTTAATCACAACTCTGAAATTTCTGAAACTTTCAAACAGGTAAGAATCCATATATCTTTGCTAGATGCTATTAAACATGTTCCTTCTTATGCTAAATTTTTGAAAGATTTGTGCACTGTGAAGAGAAAACTGAATGTGAAAAAAAAAACCTTTTTAGCCAAACAAGTAAGTGTCATTTCCTCATAACAATAATGCTTTAAAACATAAAGACCCTGGTTTTCCTATAATTTCTTGCTTTATTGGAGAACATAAAATTAAAATAGTCTTATTTAATCTTGGAAAGCAAGAGAGAAAGTAAGAGCATAATCTTAATCTGGAAACCAAGATGCCTAAATGCATGGAAAATGCCTCTTTTTATAGGCCAAAATTGAAAACTATTGATTTGATGACTAATTGATGAGTGAGTGACCAGCTCTTAACTTGGTGACAATCCTTATCTTCTCTTGTCTACCCAAAACGTCATTGATAACATAAAAAATAGAACCACTTGAAAACATGAAAGTTGTAGGAAATTATCTAAGCTTTCTTGTGTAAAACATTAAGGTTATTTGGACTTCTAGAACTCCAGATATGGGCCAAATACTGAACAGTGTTCCAGTTGGGACTGCACCGGCATCTCTTTTCTAAGTTTGGCCATCTCTTTGTCCTTTCAATTTTAGTTCTTAGAATTTTAGTTCTTAAATTCATCAATCAATCCTTTTATTTATGTGATAGACCTGCATTTAAAATAAACATTTACCACAAATTAAAGATATCTTATATTATTAGATATGTTAT
>NW_011499921.1:117106-119011 GCF_000495115.2 Populus euphratica | reverse complement strand
AAATTCCACAAAGCAAGGTATTCATCATTTAACTTCTATTAATCTATCCAGATAAACAAACTCTCGTTAAATTTATATATCTGCTCAATACCTCTTAACAAGATATTAATAAACCTTTCTTTTGTGCTCGATATATCAACACATGGTTATGGGTCTTATTTGAAAGAAAACAAAATTCTTGTTCTAATATTTAAGGTTAACTTGGGTTGAGATTTTTTTTCTTTTTGTTTATATATATATATATACATGTAACTTAAAACACAATGCATCTTTAACCCATGTAACGAGCTTTCGGCTAATGACTCCCAAACCAGTTGGTCTTAGGGCATTAGGTGTTGAGACACCCCTACGAGCTTAGTAACTCAGGTTGCAGATATTGATACGTAGAAAATGCAATGTTTCATTCTCTTAAGTTTTTCTCCTCGACCCATGTAACAAGCGTTGGGCCAATAGCTTCCAAGTCAATTGATTTTAGGATATTAGGTGTTAAAACACCCCTTCGGGCTTAATTGCTTAAGTTAGGGTGGCTACGAAACCAAACTTATCTATATTTTTATTATCATTATTTTTTTTGCTCTTTTTTTTTCAAATTATATACTATCCCTTTCCCTTAGAACAACCTTTAATAAAAGAATATAAATAATGTAATAATTCAATGTGCAACCCAAAAGTGTGTGTGTGAAAATTAAGGTTTAAGAATATATGTTAAATGAGTATATGAGCAGGATTAAGTGATAATAATATGAGAGTTTGTAAACCTGAATATTTTAAGAAGTATTATCATAGACTTTGTTAAGAATAGTTACTAAGATGTGTCTCAAGAGTCACTTTAACAAAAGAGCTCATTTACCCTGTCATCCTAGTAACAACAATTTTGCACATGCTTTATGAAATAGAAAACACAGTTAGTTAATTTTTTTTTGAAAGCTACTACCCTCTCTCCTCAACCAAAATGAGACATTGTACTTAATGTCCTAAAATAGAAAGATAGAGTACATAAGACATCACCTGAAATAATGAATACTGACAAACCTGAAACACACTTAAATAAATATAAGAAACAACAAAACACAATAATAAAAGCAAAAGACACAAAGATTCACAAATGTAGACTCAAATCCAATCTAAGCTTTTCACGGCTTTCCTTAGATGACCAATTTATGCAACTCATAGAGGGATCAATTATAAGAATGAAATATTGTAGTTGGTCAATCAATTTGTTCCGTAGTAACAACAGAGATTATGATTTGTTGTGTAGAAGATGTTAGAAATTCCTATTCCACAGCATGATCAAGAAAAGACAACAACTTATCATGATAACCATTAACATTTAACAAACATATGGGTTTATGGAGAATGTGCAGTTGAGCTCAAAAGAAAATATGAAAGATTTCTTCTAATGTGCCTAGACAACCTCGTAAGGCAATGAAGGCATCAGTATGGTTAAACATTGCATTCATTCGAGCAGACATTGTGGAGACCTGTAGTTTATCTCTAATTATTTTTTCAATGATGTCTTCTTGTGCTAAAGCTTTAGGGACGAGCCCCAAAACTTGACTCCCTCCTAAAAATGCAGCTATTAACACACCTCCCATTAACCCAAGACCACCTCCCCTTACACTAAATGAATCTTTCTCTCATCTAGCACTTGACCGAGATGATTTGCTGATTCTAAAAGCTCCTTTTCTTTCCCAGACTAGATCCATCGAAAACACAAATATTTCTTATGTGATGACTTGAGAAACTTGCCATTTCTACACACTTCTATATTTGTTGAATGTATGGGTTGAGTAGAAATAAAAGGAAGGAAAAGAGAATTTTATAGATGAGAAATTAGAAAGGCAATCATAACACCTATATGTAGGCTAGCTGGAGTCTCACTCTCTCTCTCTCTCTCTCTTTTTA
>NW_011499921.1:89312-117089 GCF_000495115.2 Populus euphratica | reverse complement strand
ACTCTTTCTCTATTTATTTATTTTTGAAAAAGCATGTTGATTAGTACTTAAAAGTGCATTTTTATCATGGTTTTATATCATCATTTTGCACTTGAAGTATCAATAACTCCTTAACTAAAATATGTTTTATAATAATGTATCTAATAATATAAGATACCTATAATTTATGGTAAATGTTTATTTTTAATACAGGTCTATCACATAAATGAAAGGATTGATTGATGACTTGAAGAACTTAAATTGCAAGGATAAAGAGATGGCCAAACTTAGAAAAGAGATGTCGGTGCAATCCAAACCGGAACACTGTTCGGTAATTGGGTCATATCTAGAGCTATATATCTCATATTTAGGTCCAATTTATATGGATGGAAAGGTAAGACATAGGCCTACAACTTTCATATGGAGCCCAAGATCTAAAAAGGCCATTATCAAGTCCAAATTGTAGAAACAACAAAGAAGCCCGAATCTGTCTTCCAGCCCGAGCACTGTTCGGTATTTTGGCCATATCTGGAGTTCTAGAAGTCCAAATGAGCTGAATTGTTTACACAAGAAAGCTGAGACAATTGCCTACAACTTTCATGTTTACAACTGGCTCTAATTTTGTTCGGTATTTTGGCCATATCTGGAGTTCTAGAAGTCCAAATGAGCTGAATTTTTTACACAAGAAAGCTGAGATAATTGCCTACAACTTTCATGTTTGCAACTGGCTCCAGTTTTGACGTTATCAATGACGTTTTGGGTAGACAAGAGAAGATAAGGATTGTCACCAAGTCAAAAGTTGGCCACCCACTTATCAATTAGTCATCAAATCAATAGTTCCCAATTTTGGCCTATAAAAGGAGGCATTTGCCATGCATTTAGGCATCTTGGTTTCCAGATCAAGATCATGCTCTTCCTTTCTCTCTTTGTATTTTTTGTAATGTTTATGCTTTGCTTTCATTAATATCAAGTTTATGCCTTTCATTTCCTTTCATTTACTTAGTTAACTTTTATGTTCTTATTTTGTTTATCTATTTTGCTTTCTTTCATTATGTCTAGCTAAGTTAGTTATGTCAAGGTGAAAAGGTTACACTAATGGTGTAAGAATAAGTATAATGTAAACTTAATATGGACTTTAATGTTTGATACTAACATGTTTTATATTTGTTATCTTGTTCACTCTTTAATACTTTGCTTGTTAAATGACTAATCTTGATTTATGTTGTATAACACTTGGTACAACAAATGCTTGGCACTTTCATAGCCCATAATGTATGGTATAACCGACACCTGAGCTATGAAAGGAACTTGATTTGTTGTTAACATAAGTTATAATCATGAATGCTTGACGAGATTTACAAGTATTAGCATTAATTAAATAAGATGACTAATGTAATCATGTTAACAATATATAATCTGATTGGAACCTCCTTTGTGTGTGGTTTCCAATTCAATAATAAGAGTTTATACTATACTTGTTTGATATACCATTATTGGAACCTCTAACCTTGACATTTGTTATTATTATTGTTTAATCCTTACATTAATTTTCCATCTCCAAGTTCTCATCATCTTCTTCTTCTTCTCTTTCTTTATTATTATTATTATTACTACTACTACTATTATTATTATTATTATTATTATTATTATTAGTATTATTATTATTATTATTATTATTGTTGTTGTTGTTATTATTGTTATTGTTGTTGTATTATTGTTATTTATAATTTGTACAAATAACCTCCCTGTGGTTCGACCCCGGTCTTGCCGGGTTAGTTATTACTTCGACACTCCTACACTTGGGAGAAGACATCAATCTTTTAGTCGTGTCAAGTTTTTGGCGCCGTTGCCGGGGAGGTAAGTTCTTGTATAAATTATAGTAGTTATTTTATTTTCTTTTTTCACTTTCTTATATATAACTTTGTTTCTTTTCTTTTGTTTCTTCTTCTTTTGGTTTTTTTCTTCTTTTTTATTTTATTCCTACACGTGCATGAGAGTGTGGTCACGTACATCAAGTGGTAGACTTTGTAGGATATCCTCATCATTTTCAGAAAATATGGCTGAAGAAGATAATCAATCACTTCATAATGAAAATAATGAGAATAACCGTGCTAGAACACTTAGAGACCACATGAATCCCACAAGAACAAGTGCACCATCATGCATAGTTTTTCCTCCCGATGCATCTCATTTTAATTTTAAACCAGGTATTATTCAACTTTTACCTTCTTTTCATGGTTTAGAATTGGAAAATCCATACTTGCATTTAAGGGAATTTGAGGAGGTCTGCAACACATATAATAACTTAAATTGTAGCATGAACACCATCAGATTAAAGCTTTTTCCTTTTTCATTAAAAGATAAAGCTAAAACATGGCTATAAAATTTGAGACCAGGATCCATTCGTGCTTGGGATGAAATGCAACAACAGTTTTTAAAGAAGTTTTTCCCATCTCATAGAACAAACTCTTTCAAGAGACAAAAGGAACTTTGACCAAATAACCTTTCAAAAATTGCATGTTCGGTTGCCAACGTTTAAGCACCAAAGGTCTGCTTGCCATGTGCCATGGGGCTCTTTCCAGCACATTAGTGGCATGATCAACAGAATCAAAAGTGAATAGGAAGAAACCATTATCCGAAGATAAAACTTCTGATAGACCGTAGGAGCCCCAGATTCTTTTGGCAATAGAATTAACAACGGGATATGGTAATTTCTGACCCACAAAATGACCAACTAGGGTGGATTTCCAAAGTTCGCAGCCATCCTCAAACACATCAAGTGGAGGAGCTACTGTCACACGACCATCAGTCATAGCAGGGGGAGCAAAATGCAGATTACGAACTAGAGAAATACCAAGGTTCTTGGTACCCTCATTGTTATCAACATCAGAACCCTTCAAAGCATTTAAAAAATTCAATTTGGGGCGATGATTTTGCTGGTCTTGTTGCTGAGACCCTACCTTCAACTCATCAACTTTAGAACCCAACACATGATTCATTTCTGAAACAACATTAGAAGCTTGGGAATTAGAGTGTTTCTTCTCTATGCTAGCTTCAGAATCAGCTTGATTAACATTAGTAAACTGAGAAATCCTCATCCCATGGCTGTTCAACATATCTTGTAGTTCTAATCTTAATATATGTCCAGACTTGACTTCATTGTGTTGTTCATTGTTAGAGGTAACCATGGGAACAGAATCCACAGCAGAACATAAGGACATTATGGCAGCATACAAATACTAGAGATACCAAATTCGAAGAAGAGAAACTGAGTCTAAGACGTAACCTAAGCTCAGAAACAACAACAATGTAATCTCAGAAACAACAAGATTCAGATTTGTTCATGAAGGGAGAAGAGAATTACAGAATTACGAGGCCAGTATCTTCGAGATTATTGATTGGAATGATGATCCGTGCGGTCAAGCTATAGAGTATATTCTGATGAACAACATACTAAAAAATGGTGACGATCCAACGGCGAACAAAGAAGATCAAGCTTCAACAAAACCCAATTCACTCTGCTGCAACTAAAAATGCAGAATAGTAGAAATATTACGAGATCAATATCTCCCACCTCGTTGATTGGAATGAAGATCCATTCGGTCAATGTTTCGAGAAGGCTGGAATGAACAACATAGTAAGAAATGAGGATGATCCAACGGTGGACGGAGTAGATCTAGCTCCGACAGTTTGATTTCTAATCTTTCTCTCTCTCCAGATCTCTCTCTCTGAAATCATTGAAACTTTCAAATAGGTAAGAATCAATATACCTTTGCTGGATGCTATTTGAAACTATTTCTAGTGAAATTGAATTTAATGAGTCTAAAAACTTGCAAATGGTTTAGTTTCAGCAAGAATCAAAGGCAAGTAATTGGAGACCACAAATTGAAAAGTTACCACCACGATCAATTGAGTCTATACCTTTATGTGTTCAACTTCCAAAGCCTGATTTGAAGTCGTTACCATTCAATTTCAAATACTTATTTTTGAGAGAAAATGAAACTTTTCCGATAATAATTTCTTCCAAACTTAATGCACATCTAGATGGTAAGTTATTACAAACTCTGAAATGCACAAAAATGCATTAAGATGGACCATAGGTGACATAAACGGAATTAGTTCTTTGATTTACACACTCAAAACTTATTTAGAGGAAAATGCTAAACCCTCCAGAGAAATGCAACGAAGGTTTAATCCTAATGTGAAAGAAGTAGTGAGGAATAAAGTCATTAAACTTCTAGATAATGACATTATTTATTCTATTTCTGATAGCAAATGGGTTAGTCCTACCTAAGTTGTACCTAAGAAATTTAGAGTCATAATAATAACAAATAAGAAAAATGAGTTAATTCCAACTAAAACTGTTACTGGTTGATGCATGTGCATTGATTATAGGAAACTTGATTCAATAATTAGAAAAGATCATTTCCCTTTACCTTTCATGGATCGAATCCTAGAAAGAGTTGCAAGTCATGAATTTTATTGTTTCCTAGATGACTATACAGGTTATAATCAAATTGAAATTACATTAGAAAATCAAGAGAAGACTATTTTCACATGTCCATTTGGTATTTTTGCATATCAAAGGACGCCTTTTGGATTATATAATGCACCAGCCACGTTTCAAAGATGCATGCTTAGCATATTCAATAATATGGTTGAACGTTTTCTTGAAATTTTTATAGATGATTTTCTATTTTTAGCTATTCATTTGATAATTGTTTGACTAACTTAGAAAAGAATGTGTGAAGAGAAGAATCTTGTGCTAAATTGGGGAAAATGTCATTTTATGGTAACAAATGGCATTGTACTTGGTCACATTGTTTCATCAAAAGGAATTGAGGTTGACAAATCTAAAATTAAGTTAATTGCCAACTTTTTTTTTTTTTGGTAAGTTGACGTATATATTAAAGGAAAACGATACAAAGATTATAAGGGGCATACCCCAGATTTACAATAAGAACAGAAACGTAAAACAATAGATGATGTGCATCATGGGAATGATAATCCATCTCGTAAAGGTAAATCAAATATGCAAGAGGATTTAGATGGTCCAATGACAAGAGCGAGAGCGAAACAACTACAAAGGACCTTGACGAGTCAGATTGGAATGATTGAAGCTGCGTCGGAGTTAAAATTTGGCAATCAGTTTCAAATTGGTTCAAGGGTGCTTATTTGCCTACAATTGGATCTTAAAGATGGGAAGAGCCCTTAATGGTTCTTTTGATGCTGGACTACTTGAATTTGGGTTGATAATGCAAATAAGTTAAGAAATTGATGCTGTTTACGTCAGAACAGTAGATAAATTTGAACCCGAATTTGAAGTCATCCATTGCATGTGAAAACAAGACTAATCTAGGTGGATTTCAAGTTCAGAACGTGATCTTTCCAGATTGTCCAACCATGATTGCATTGGACTTTTGTGCAAGAAGTTATAGCCATTTTAAATTCGGTCTGTTTATGTTTCAATTAAAGTCAGAAAATGTGTGCTAGTGTAATTTGTCTGGATACTTTGTCAAAGTCCAAGTTTTGGGCTTGATTTCTGTCATGTTGAATTTTCCTAAGTGTGGAGGGATGTTCCATTATAAATATGGCATCAGAATATGTAATAAACAACTTTTGGCCAATATTTGAACTTAATTCCGAGAATTAAGAGTTATTCTTCCAAATTGATTTGTGAAGAACCCTACTGACTTATCACTCTTCAATCACAAAGAGTGTGGCGTCAAAATCCTAGATTGATCTTTGTGGCGTCCAGATCGACTTATCAAAGTATCACTCTAGTTTATCCTCCATTTTTATTTACCTTAAAAATACTATAATCTAGCCTAAACACCAGAAGAAAGACAATACAACCAGACCCATCATTCATCCATTTTCGTCAGATTCATTATTGCCGATTTTTGAATCATTCACGGCACAACAATAGATGACTATATGCTAGCCACCGAACTGAAAACTCAAGACCTAACTTGATTCGTTAGGGAAACTAATACAACCAGCTAAATATCAAATGAAGAATCTATGTTATTAACCCTCCAGGCTCGTTGGATTCTTTTATTTTCATTTGTTGGTAGAACGTTCCTCATCAAATCCAGCTTATCACGGATGATACATTCAATTTGATGAAAGACCAAATTCTGAGTTCTAGATATTCCAGCAAAGGTCCTTGCATTCCTTTCTTGCCAGATATGATACACTATAGCTGCAAAACTGAGTTTACGAGAAAAATTGACGAAACTTTTTCCATGCCAAGTGACAGTGGCCCATCGAATCCATTCATCCCATCCTTTTGTCATTCTTGGAATGTTGCATCTGTCACAAACATCCCACCAGATCGCTTTAGTATAGGAGCATTCAAAGAACAAGTGGTTGTGATCTTCGTTGTTGCGGAGACAGAGTGAGCATCTATTGGGACCATGTATACCAAATCGATGAAGTCTATCTTGAGTTGTGAGTTTCTGTTGGACAGCCACCCAAAGAAGAAACGAATGTCTTGGAACAGCATTCTTGAACCACACAATGTCATGCCATTCGACCATCGTATGATGAAATCTTAGTTGTTCCCAAGCTATTTTGATTGAGAATCTGTGATTTGGTGAATCCAGCCAAGCAATCTCATCCTTTGGCCCTATCATAGGATTAGAATTGGAAGGAATAGCTTCTACAATGGGGCGCCAGCCAATAGCTTGAGTGGTAGGAATTTTCCATTCTGAGTTATGAATCAGCATATTCACCCTTGCGTTTCTTTCCATACCTGAATCATAGATGAATCTGTCACTGTAAGAATCCGCGAGCGGGCTGTGAGGATGCCAATTGTCAAACCATAGAGAAGTTGTCCTGCCATCTCCTATGATGTACTTCATCTTCGGCCATGCTAAGGATCTGAGCTTTAGAATCTTTCTCCATGCCCAAGAGCAATTATGTGGCGTCTTGATTGTCCAGAAATTCCTACCTCGCAACAGATTACATCTGATCCAAGTAGACCAGATTGAGCCATCTGAGTCATTCCACAGGTTCCAAATGTGTTTCAACAAAGCAATCTTGTTCCATTATGGTATCCTTTTTATTCCTAGCCCCCCCTCCTTTTTTGGAAGACATACCTGATCCCAAGCCACTTTAGCCCCAGTAGTTCTCATATCTGAACCTGACCAAAGAAAGGATCTCATAATTTGGTCCATATTTTTTATGACTTGCCCAGGTAAGAGGAAGAGAGATGCCCAATAGACCTGGATGGAAAATAAAAGTGAATTAATCAGTTGTACTCGTCCTGCATACGAGAGTGTTCTACAAGTCCAATGTCGAACTTTAGAGGTGATTCGATCCACGAGACCCTTACAATAAACAGCCTTTAGTCTGGACGAGATAAGAGGCACTCCCAAATATTTCATAGGGAGCTCCCCCTCTACAAACCCAAGAACATGAATAATCTCTTCCCTCTCAGCATTTAACACACCGCTTAAGAAGATGTCACTTTTATTTGGATTTGGATACAGACCTGATAGGTCTTGAAACTTTGTGAGCACAGTTTTGATCATACGAATTGAGTTTACATCTCCTTTGCTAAAAATCATCAAGTCGTCAGCAAAACAAAGATGAGAAATGTTGTCCTTCTTGCATCTCCAGTGGAACTTGAAGTTTTGGTTGGAACTCATCTTGCACAATAGCCCCGAAAGGATTTCCATACATAGGACAAACAAATATGGAGAAAGTGGATCCCCTTGTCGCAGCCCTCTCCCCCCTTGAAAATAACCTGCAAGATCACCATTGACGTTGATAGAGAATTGACATGATGTAACACAAACCATGATCCAATCAATGACTGTTCTAGGGAATCCTATTTTTCTTAACATAACGTCAATGAAATCCCACTGAACTGAGTCATAAGCCTTCATCAGATCTACTTTCATAGCACAACGGGCAGGTCCCGTAGATTTATGATAGCCTTTCATTAGTTCCTGAGACAGAAGAATGTTGTCGCTGATTCTCCGTCCAGAGATAAAAGCTGTCTGATACGGACCTACTAAGGATGGCAAAACAGCTGTGATTCTCCCAGCTAGAATCTTAGCGATGCATTTGTACACGGTATTGTAGCAAGATATAGGACGAAAATCTGTCAACCTCGTAGGATTGGCAACTTTAGGAATAAGGGAAATTGATGTAGCATTCATTTCTTTAAGCATTCTCCGAGTCTGAAAGAAGGAGCTAACAGCATTGATTACATCCTCCCTAACTATGTGCCACATTCTTTTGAAGAAACCTGCGTTAAATCCATCCGGACCAGGGGCTTTGTTGTTCTTCAAACTAAACATAGCATGCTTAATCTCCTCCCTTGTTAGATCTTGTGCTAATACATGTTGTTGCGTTGAAGACAGTTTCAAGTTAATTGCTGATTCCATCTCTTCCTCATTCAGAACCCTAGGCATCTGTTCCACTCTTAACACACGGTGGAAGTACGCAACGACTTCTGATTTAACTGCCTCATGTCCTTCGACAACCTCTCCATCCTCCTTTGTAACTGAAAGAAGTTTATTTCTATGGTGTCTTCCATTTACTGATTTGTGAACGTAGCCAGTATTCTGATCCCCCAAGCTAAGCCACTGTATCCTTGACTTCTGTTTGAAAAAACTCTCTTCGGCTTTGACGATAGAAGCGTAGTTACGTACAACATCCCTTTCTCGCATGCACAAAGTTGGATTCCCATGTGCTGTATGGAGAGCCTGTTGAGCCTTATCCATTTCATCTTTCGCATCTTTGACTCTATTTGAAATGTTGGAGAAGTGAGTCATATTGAAAAGTTTCAATTCCCGTTTTAGTTTTCTTAGCTTGCAACACAGCTGATACATTGGACAACCCCCCGAATTGTGTTCCCATACTTTCCTCACCAAGGGCATGAACTCGTCATGGTCCATCCACATATCAAAGAATCTGAATGGTTTCTTTATATTCTGATAATCACCAGTAACCTTTACCACCATAGGAGAATGGTCTGACATACCCGATGGAAAAAATCTCGCTTCTGAAAAGGGGAACTTCAGATTCCATTTCTCATTGACAAGCACTCTATCTAGTTTTCGCATAATCAGATTCTCAGGACAGTGATTCGACCAAGTATAATGCAGGCCTGAATATCGAAGATCATCCACTTTCGCTTCTTGAATACATGTTTTCAATCTGTCCATATGACCAGCCCACGAAGTAGACCCTCCTAACCTGTCTGATTGGTAGCGGATAGCATTAAAGTCGCCTATAAGAATCCATGGGCTGGACTCCCATCCATCACTACGACTCACTATATCAGACCATAATGCCTCACGTAAGGAAGCGTTATTGTCTCCGTATATAATTGAAGCATTGAAACAGATATTGGTAGCTAATATAGTGACAGAAACATGAATAGCCTGGTCTGACATTCCGAGGACATCAACCTTCACCACATCAGCATTCCAACAAACCCAAATACGACCACGACAAGAGAAATCATAATTATACAAGAGGACCAATTACGCAGAAGAAGTTAAGAAACATTATATTTATTCTCGTCTCTAACCCGAGTTTCAACCAAACCGAAAAGAGTCATCCTCTCTTGATGGATGAGCTGACGCAATGCCGAATGCTTTATGGGATCATTCAAACCTCTTACATTCCAACATCCAATAATCATAAGAAAATAGAGGAGTACAAACAGCAACACAAAGATTACCTCGACGTGCCCCCAGGCGAGGAGATAGATTTCTTATTCTTCTTTGAAGAGTTTTTCGAACCCTTTTTCTTTTTCTCTAGAGAGTCTCTAGCCTTAATAGCCAACTGATTAACAGTTTCCCTTTCGGTGGAATTCAGAGTTTGTGGGCTTGTCGGGATTGGTGATGTCCACTCCTTATTAGTTCGTTCCCCATCTGTATCACCTCCCATTGCGTCAATATCTACATTCAGCTCATGACTATTAACGAAAAGAACCTGGTTCATGGTCGCACAATCAGATGTATTGGAGATGGCTAAACTTTGATCTGAAGCAGTACATGTACCCCCCTGCTCCTGCTTCATGTCTCCTTGTGAACTCTTCAAAACAAGAGGAGATGTAGGATTTTCATCTTCATAACAATCAGCATTGCTCACATCTGATGCAGCCTTCTCATTCATATTACAATCAGAAAAATTTGTACCAGATGTCGAACAACCATTCTCATTACAGTTACGCACTTTAGATGCCAAAGGACCATTCTCACCACTCACAGAACCCTTATTTCGTTTAGCAACTACCTACCATTGAAACTGATTCTGCTGTTTATCCACAGATTTAGAGTTCGCAGCTCCTAGTTTCCTCTTACCCTCTGCCTCCATTGTAAGATTTTCACCGTTATTAGTAGCACATATCGCTGTCGTGTGTCCAAAGACATTACAATTATTGCACTTTGATGGTATCCATTCGTAATCAGCTGAAATTGTTATGAATAACCCATTTGGACAACGAAGGTCGTATTCCTTAACCAGCATCTTCGTAGCATCAATCTCAACACAAACTCTTGCGTAGCTAAGCCTTTGACGCAACAATGTAGTCTGATCAGCATGAAGAGGAACCCCAATAGCACTCGCTACACAACTCAACCCCTTAATAGTCCAATACTCAAGAGGAACATTATACAGCCTAACCCATACCAGAACTTTGACCAAATCACCTTTCAAAAATTGCATGTTTGGTTGCCAACGTTTAAGCACCAAAGGTCTGCTTGCCATGTGCCATGGGGCTCTTTCCAGCACATTAGTGGCATGATCAACAGAATCAAAAGTGAATAGGAAGAAACCATTATCCGAAGATAAAACTTCTGATAGACCGTAGGAGCCCCAGATTCTTTTGGCAATAGAATTAACAATGGGATATGGTAATTTCTGACCCACAAAATGAGCAACTAGGGTGGATTTCCAAAGTTTGCAGCCATCCTCAAACACATCAAGTGGAGGAGCTACTGTCACACGACCATCAGTCATAGCAGGGGGAGCAAAATACAAATTACGAACTAGAGAAATACCAAGGTTCTTGCTACCCTCATTGTTATCAACATCAGAACCCTTCAAAGCATTTAAAAAATTCAATTTGGGGGAAGGCTTTGCTGGTCTTGTTTCTGAGACCCTACCTTCAACTCATCAACTTTAGAACCCAACATATGATTCATTTCTGAAACAACATTAGAAGCTTGGGAATTAGAGTGTTTCTTCTCTATGCTAGCTTCAGAATCAGCTTGATTAACACTAGTAAACTGAGAAATCCTCATCCCATGGCTGTTCAACATATCTTGTAGCTCTAATCTTAATATATGTCCAGACTTGACTTCATTGTGTTGTTCATTGTTAGAGGTAACCATGGGAACAGAATCCACAGCAGAACATAAGGACATTATGGCAGCATACAAATACTAGAGATACCAAATTCTAAGAAGAGAAACTGAGTCTAAGACGTAACCTAAGCTCAGAAACAACAGCAATGTAATCTCAAAAACAACAAGATTCAGATTTGTTCATGAAGGGAGAAGAGAATTACAGAATTACGAGGCCAGTATCTTCGTGATTATTGATTGGAATGATGATCCGTGCGGTCAAGCTATAGAGTATGTTCTGACGAACAACATACTCACAAATGGTGACGATCCAACGGTGAACAAAGAAGATCAAGCTTCAACAAAACCCAATTCACGCTGCTACAACTAAAAATACAGAACAGTAGAAATATTATGAGATCAATATCTCCCACCTCGTTGATTGGAATGAAGATCCATTCGGTCAATGTTTCTAGAAGGCTGGAATGAACAGGATAGTAAGAAATGAGGATGATCCAACGATGGACGGAGTAGATCTAGCTCCGACAGTTTGATCTCTAATCTCTCTTTCTCTCCAGATCTCTCTCTCCAGTCAAAGTTAATTGCCAACTTGCCAACACCAAAATCTATTAAAGATGTTAGATCATTCTTAAGACATGCTGGTTTTTATAGAAGATTCATCAAAGATTTTAGTGTTATATCTAAGCCATTATGCAACCTTCTAACAAAGGAAAATGTTTTTAAATGGACTAAACAATGTGAAAAAGCTTTTGTTAAGCTTAAAAACTTGCTTACTTTTACTCCTATCATTTAACCTCCTGACTGGTCATTACCTTTTGAAATAATGTATGACGTTAATGATTATGTTGTGGGTGCTATTTGGGAACAAAGAAAAGATAAGAAACCTTATGTGATTTACTATGCAAGTAAAACTTTAACTAGTACTCAAATGAATTACACCACCATTGTTTCTTAACTTTAACTGTTTCTTAGCATGGCCGAAGATGAAGTACATTATAGGAGATGGCATGACAACCTCTATATGGTTTGACAATTGGCATCCTCACAGCCCGCTCGTGGATTCTTATGGTGAGAGATTCATCTATGATTCAGGTATGGAAAAGAACGCGAAGGTGAATGTGCTGATTCATAACTCAAAATGAAAAATTCCAACCACTTTAGCTATTAGCTGGCATCCCATTCCTTCCAATTCTATGATAGGGCAAAAGGATGAGATTGTTTGGCTGGATTCACCAAATCATAGACTCTCGATCAAAGTAGCTTGGGAACAACTAAGATTTCATCATCCGATGGTTGAATGGCATGACATTGTGTGGTTTAAGAATGTTGTTCCAAGACATTCGTTTTTTCTATGGGTGGTTGTCCAACAGAAACTCACAACTCAAGATAGACTTCATCGGTTTGGTATACATGATCCCAATAGATGCTTGCTCTGTCTCCATAACAATGAAGATCACAATCACTTGTTCTTTGAATGCTCCTATACTAAAGCGATCTGGTGGGATGTTTGTGACAGATGCAACATTCCAAGAATGATAAAAGGATGGGATGAATGGATTCAATGGGCCACTGTCACTTGGCATGACAAAAGTTTCGTTAATTTTTCTCGCAAACTAAGTTTCGCAGCTATAGTGTATCATATCTAGCAAGAACGGAATGCAAGGACCTTTCTAGGAATCTACAGAACTGGAAATTTGGTCTTTGATCAAATCAAATGTATTATCCATGATAAGCTTGATTTGATGAGGAACGTTCTACCAACAGATGAAAACAAAGGGATCCAAAGAGCTTGGAGGGTCAATAACATAGATTCTTCATTTGATATTTAGCTGGTTGTATTGGTTTCCCCTAACGAATCTAGTTAGGTCTTAGTTTTCTGTCGGTGGTTAGCCTGTAGCCATCTGTTGTTTTACATTTCTGTTCTCATTATAAATCTGGGGTATGCCCCTTATAATCTTTGTATCGTTTTCTTTTAATACATACATCAACTTACCAAAAAAAAAAGAAGAATTACACCACCACTGAAAAAAATTACTTGCAGTAGTATTTGCATGTGAAAAATTAAGGTCTTATCTTATCGGCTTACCTGTTGTTGTTTTTAGTAATCATACAGCTTTCAAATATCTTCTTTCAAAAAATGATTCTAACGCTAGACTAGTACGATGGATTTTATTGCTTCAAGAATTTGATATCACAATCAAAGATAAGAAAGGCACCGAAAATGTTGTCGCGAATCATTTGTCAAGATTGATAATATATTCGAGATCTAACATCACATCAATGGATAACTACTTTCTTGATGAATCCTTATTTTCTATCTCTATAATACCTTGGTTTGCTAATATTGTTAATTTTCTTGTTCGAGTGGTACCATGAGGATGTGTATGGACAGCCGTGCTATCAACAAAATAACAGTTAAGTATCGATTTCCTATACCCAGACTTGATGATTTGCTTGATGAGTTGCATGGTGCTGCATTGTTTTCTAAAGTCGATTTGATGAGTGGTTATCACCAAATTAGAATGAAAGAGGGAGATGAATGGAAAACAGCATTTAAAACTAAACAGGGGTTATATGAATGGATGGTAATGCCGTTTGGGTTATCTAATGCGCCTAGTACATTTATGAGGCTTATGAATCATGTTTTGAGGAAGTATATTGGGCTGTTTGTTGTAGTATATTTTGACGATATCCTAGTGTATAGCAAGACCTTTGATGATCATGTGAAGCATCTTAGAGTTGTGTTTGAAACTTTGCGAGATTCTAAGTTGTATGGGAAACTCACAAAGTGTTACTTCTGTAAAGAAAGTGTCGTGTTTCTTGGATATATTATCTCTAGCAAGGGAGTTAAGGTTGATGAGGAGAAAATTGAGGCAATTCGGGACTGGCCAAAACCTGCTAGTATCGCTGATGTGAGGAGTTTTCATGGTTTAGCTTCTTTCTACAGGCGATTTGTGAAAGATTTCAGCTCTATTGTTGCTCCTATGACAGAATGCTTGAAAAAAGGAAACGAGTTTAGATGGAGTGCAGATGCTCAGAAAGCTTTTGAGCTAATTAAAGAAAAGTTGTGTACTGCTCCAGTTTTAGCACTTCCAGACTTTGCTAAAACATTTGAAATAGAGTGTGATGCTTCCGGAGTTGGAATTGGGGCTGTTTTGATGCAAGAAAAGAGGCCGATTGCATTCTTCAGTGAAAAGTTAAATGGAGCACGTTTGAACTACTCTATTTATGACAAGGAGTTCTATGCTTTGATTCGAGCTCTGGAGGTATGGCAGCACTACTTGTTGCCAAAAGAATTCGTTATTCATACTGATCATGAATCCTTGAAGTATCTTAAGGGGCAAAGCAAGCTGAATCGAAGACATGCTAAATGGGTGGAGTTTATGGAGTCATTTCCTTATGTCATAAAGTACAAGAAAGGGCAAGTTAATGTGGTTGCTGATGCTCTTTCTAGGAGGTATGCACTGATCTCTATGTTGAATGCAAGGCTGATGGGTTTTGAACAAGTGAAGGATCAATACGCTAATGATTCCTACTTTGCTAATGTGGTTACCGAATGTGCAAAGGGAGCTTGTGATGGGTTCTTTATGCATGAAGGTTACTTGTTCAAAATGGGCAGAATGTGTATTCCTTCAGGTTCATTACGGGAGTTGCTTGTGCGAGAGGCTCATGGTGGTGGTCTTAGTGGTCATTTTGGGGAGAAGAAGACTTATGAGTTGCTGAAAGAACATTTCTTTTGGCCTAGCATGTTACGGGATGTGCACAAGGTGATTGAGAGATGTGCTATTTGCAAGAAAGCTAAGGGTAAAGAGAATGCATATGGGCTGTATATGCCGTTGCCTATTCCAGAGCAACCGTGGATGGATGTTAGCATGGACTTTGTACTGGGGTTACCGAGAACACAGCGTGGAAAGGATTCAATAATGGTTGTGGTTGATCGATTCTCCAAAATGTCCCATTTCATTCCTTGCAACAAAACTGACGATGCTGTACATGTAGCTGATTTGTTCTTTCAAGAGATTGTTCGTTTGCATGGAGTTCCTAAAAGCATTGTCTCTGATCGTGATACAAAGTTCTTAAGCTACTTTTGGAAGACTCTTTGGAGGAAGCTAGGAACGAAGTTACTTTTCAGTACGGCATGTCATCCACAAACTGATGGACAAACTGAGGTAGTAAACCGAACTTTATCTTCTTTGTTACGAGCTGTTATACATAAGAATTTGAAGAGTTGGGATACTTGTTTGCCTATTGTGGAGTTTGCATATAATCGTAGTGTGCATGGGGCTACAAAATTTTCACCATTTGAGGTCGTGTATGGCTTTAATCCTTGTGTTCCTATTGATCTTGTTCATATTCCAATTGATGAGAGGACATCTATGGATGGAATTAGAAAGGCAGAATTGATGAAGAAACTACATGAGCAGGTTCGATTACATATTGAGGAGAAAACAACAAAGTATGCTAAACAAGCTAACAAGGGGCGGAAAATGGTTAGGTTTGAACCTGGTGATCTTGTTTGGATTCATCTTAGTAAGGGCAGATTTCCAAGCAAACGCAAGTCCAAGTTGATGCCAAGAGCTGATGGTCCATTTCGGATTATAGAGAAGGTGAATGATAATGCGTATAAGGTAGATCTTCCTGGTGATTACAATGTATCAGCTACTTTTAATGTGAAAGACTTGACTCCATACTTGGATGATGACGACGATTATGATTTGAGGACAAATCATTATCAACCCGGGGCTGATGATGTGCATCATGGGAATGATAATCCATCTCGTAAAGGTAAATCAAATATGCAAGAGGATTCAGATGGTCCAATGACAAGAGCGAGAGCGAAACAACTACAAAGGACCTTGACGAGTCAGATTGGAATGATTGAAGCTGCGTCGGAGTTAAAATTTGGCAATCAGTTTCAAATTGGTTCAAGGGTGCTTATTTGCCTACAATTGGAGCTTAAAGATGGGAAGAGCCCTTAATGGTTCTTTTGATGCTGGACTACTTGAATTTGGGTTGATAATGCAAATAAGTTAAGAAATTGATGCTGTTTACGTCAGAACAGTAGATAAATTTGAACCCGAATTTGAAGTCATCCATTGCATGTGAAAACAAGACTAATCTAGGTGGATTTCAAGTTCAGAACGTGATCTTTCCAGATTGTCCAACCATGATTGCATTGGACTTTTGTGCAAGAAGTTATAGCCATTTTAAATTCGGTCTGTTTATGTTTCAATTAAAGTCAGAAAATGTGTGCTAGTGTAATTTGTCTGGTTACTTTGTCAAAGTCCAAGTTTTGGGCTTGATTTCTGTCATGTTGAATTTTCCTAAGTGTGGAGGGATGTTCCATTATAAATATGGCATCAGAATATGTAATAAACAACTTTTGGCCAATATTTGAACTTAATTCCGAGAATTAAGAGTTATTCTTCCAAATTGATTTGTGAAGAACCCTACCTGACTTATCACTCTTCAATCACAAAGAGTGTGGCGTCAAAATCCTAGATTGATCTTTGTGGCGTCCAGATCGACTTATCAAAGTATCACTCTAGTTTATCCTCCATTTTTATTTACCTTAAAAATACTATAATCTAGCCTAAACACCAGAAGAAAGACAATACAACCAGACCCATCCTTCATCCATTTTCGTCAGATTCATTGTTGCCGATTTTTGAATCATTCACGGCACAACATCTGGTATCAGAGCATCAGTTGCGATCTAAGGCAAGAGCTAGAAACAGAAGAAAGGCTTGCTGGAATTGCAATTGATAAACTTAGTTATGGCTGGAGATAAAGAAGATTTGCCAAGAGGGTTAAGTTTAGAACAGGCACAGGTTATGGGCTTACAACGATCTCATGCTGAGATTCGGGATGAAATGACTGGAATTCGTGAACAGTTGCATACCCTTATGCAAATGATGCAAAGAAATAATTTGCAACCCCAGCAGAGGCAAGCACTTAGGGTGCCACGAAATGATTTTGTAGAAGCTGATGGAGATCCAAATGGGGATGATGAGGCCGACGACAGGGGCAGACCAAGAAGACAGAATAATAATCCTCCTAGTGGTCTCAAACTTAAGATTCCACCGTTTCGAGGAAGTAGTTCACCTGAGGAATACTTGGAATGGATTCAGAAGGTTGAAAAGGTGTTCGAATGGTATGAATATTCTGAAGAAAGGAAGTGCAAGGTGGCAGCACTTGAGTTTACAGATTATGCTCTTTTATGGTGGGAAAACTTAAAGATTCAGAGGAGAAGGGATGGAGAAGAGGAGATTAGAACGTGGGCAACTATGAAAAGAGTGATGAAGAAGAGATTTGTTCCTGATTACTATAAACAAGAGCTATACATCAGACTTCAGACTTTGCGACAAGGATCTTTAAGCGTGGAAGAGTATGTGAAAGAGTTTGAGTTGCTACAGATTCGATGTGAATTGATGGAACCCCAAGAACAAACAATAGCTAGATTTCTTGGAGGGTTGAGGAAGGATATAGCTAATGTGGTTGAATTGCAACCGTACATCTTCCTTGAGGATGTTATAAAGCTTGCAAGTCGTGTAGAGAGGCAGCAGAAACGAGGAGGTGTCCGAACTAGTGTAACTACGTCAAGTACGACAAGGGACAGATCTACGCCTACTCGAACATGGAGCACACCTAAACGAGATGAGAAGGTGGAGGTCAGCAAGGGGAATACCAGTTCTGATTCTTTAAAGGGAAAGGAGAAGGTGACAGAACCTCCACATCCAAGGAGGTCACGAGACATCAAGTGCTTCAAGTGCTTAGGACATGGGCACATTGCTTCAGAATGTCCAAATAAAAGGGTAATGATATTGCATGGGGATCATGGAGAGCTGATCAGTGGAGATGAGGCTGAAACTGAAGATGAAGATGAGGCACAAATGGAACAGGAAGAGGATTTCGAACCAGTGAAGGGAGATTTGTTGGTTGTGCAACGGGTTCTAAATGCACAAGTTGATGTTAGTGCTGAGCAACGTGAGAACATCTTTCATACTCGATGTCAGATTCGAGATAAGGTGTGTGGGATGATCATTGATAATGGAAGTTGCACTAATGTTGCGTCAACTACCTTGGTGGAGAAATTGGGCTTAACTACCATTCCACATCCCAGACCGTATAGTTTGCGATGGCTGAATGAGAATGGGGAGATTCGGGTGACAAAGCAAGTTCTTGTGCCCTTTTCCATTAAAACCTATCATGACGAGGTTTTGTGTGACGTTGCGCCGATGTCAGCTAGCCATTTGTTACTGGGTCGTCCATGGCAGTTTGATAAGGATGTGACCTACAATGGACGAAAGAACACTTATTCTTTCATGCTGAATGGAAAGAAGGTGAACTTGTTACCATTGAGTTCTCAACAGGTTAGAGAGGATCAGTTACGAAGCCAACAAAAGGAGGTGCAATCACGTAAGGGGCTGTTGTTAGCCAAAAAAGGCGATATCAAACAGGCATTAGCTTCGACGGGGGTTGTTTTCATGATCTGGGCAAAGCAATTGCTACAAGTAGAAGGACTGGACTTACCAACACAGATTAAGGAATTGCTAGAAGAATTTAAAGATGTGTTTCCAGATGAATTACCTAAAGGGTTACCGCCTATTCGTGGAATTGAGCATCAAATTGATTTGGTGCCGGGAGCTTCACTTCCTAATAGACCAGCATACAGATGTAATCCAGCGGAAGCAAAAGAGATTCAAAGGCAGGTTGGTGAGCTTGTAGAGAAGGGCTATGTTCGAGAATCACTTAGTCCATGTTCCGTACCTACTTTGCTTGTACCAAAGAAAGATGGTACCATGAGGATGTGTATGGACAGCCGTGCTATCAACAAAATAACAGTTAAGTATCGATTTCCTATACCCAGACTTGATGATTTGCTTGATGAGTTGCATGGTGCTGCATTGTTTTCTAAAGTCGATTTGATGAGTGGTTATCACCAAATTAGAATGAAAGAGGGAGATGAATGGAAAACAGCATTTAAAACTAAACAGGGGTTATATGAATGGATGGTAATGCCGTTTGGGTTATCTAATGCGCCTAGTACATTTATGAGGCTTATGAATCATGTTTTGAGGAAGTATATTGGGCTGTTTGTTGTAGTATATTTTGACGATATCCTAGTGTATAGCAAGACCTTTGATGATCATGTGAAGCATCTTAGAGTTGTGTTTGAAACTTTGCGAGATTCTAAGTTGTATGGGAAACTCACAAAGTGTTACTTCTGTAAAGAAAGTGTCGTGTTTCTTGGATATATTATCTCTAGCAAGGGAGTTAAGGTTGATGAGGAGAAAATTGAGGCAATTCGGGACTGGCCAAAACCTGCTAGTATCGCTGATGTGAGGAGTTTTCATGGTTTAGCTTCTTTCTACAGGCGATTTGTGAAAGATTTCAGCTCTATTGTTGCTCCTATGACAGAATGCTTGAAAAAAGGAAACGAGTTTAGATGGAGTGCAGATGCTCAGAAAGCTTTTGAGCTAATTAAAGAAAAGTTGTGTACTGCTCCAGTTTTAGCACTTCCAGACTTTGCTAAAACATTTGAAATAGAGTGTGATGCTTCCGGAGTTGGAATTGGGGCTGTTTTGATGCAAGAAAAGAGGCCGATTGCATTCTTCAGTGAAAAGTTAAATGGAGCACGTTTGAACTACTCTATTTATGACAAGGAGTTCTATGCTTTGATTCGAGCTCTGGAGGTATGGCAGCACTACTTGTTGCCAAAAGAATTCGTTATTCATACTGATCATGAATCCTTGAAGTATCTTAAGGGGCAAAGCAAGCTGAATCGAAGACATGCTAAATGGGTGGAGTTTATGGAGTCATTTCCTTATGTCATAAAGTACAAGAAAGGGCAAGTTAATGTGGTTGCTGATGCTCTTTCTAGGAGGTATGCACTGATCTCTATGTTGAATGCAAGGCTGATGGGTTTTGAACAAGTGAAGGATCAATACGCTAATGATTCCTACTTTGCTAATGTGGTTACCGAATGTGCAAAGGGAGCTTGTGATGGGTTCTTTATGCATGAAGGTTACTTGTTCAAAATGGGCAGAATGTGTATTCCTTCAGGTTCATTACGGGAGTTGCTTGTGCGAGAGGCTCATGGTGGTGGTCTTAGTGGTCATTTTGGGGAGAAGAAGACTTATGAGTTGCTGAAAGAACATTTCTTTTGGCCTAGCATGTTACGGGATGTGCACAAGGTGATTGAGAGATGTGCTATTTGCAAGAAAGCTAAGGGTAAAGAGAATGCATATGGGCTGTATATGCCGTTGCCTATTCCAGAGCAACCGTGGATGGATGTTAGCATGGACTTTGTACTGGGGTTACCGAGAACACAGCGTGGAAAGGATTCAATAATGGTTGTGGTTGATCGATTCTCCAAAATGTCCCATTTCATTCCTTGCAACAAAACTGACGATGCTGTACATGTAGCTGATTTGTTCTTTCAAGAGATTGTTCGTTTGCATGGAGTTCCTAAAAGCATTGTCTCTGATCGTGATACAAAGTTCTTAAGCTACTTTTGGAAGACTCTTTGGAGGAAGCTAGGAACGAAGTTACTTTTCAGTACGGCATGTCATCCACAAACTGATGGACAAACTGAGGTAGTAAACCGAACTTTATCTTCTTTGTTACGAGCTGTTATACATAAGAATTTGAAGAGTTGGGATACTTGTTTGCCTATTGTGGAGTTTGCATATAATCGTAGTGTGCATGGGGCTACAAAATTTTCACCATTTGAGGTCGTGTATGGCTTTAATCCTTGTGTTCCTATTGATATTGTTCATATTCCAATTGATGAGAGGACATCTATGGATGGAATTAGAAAGGCAGAATTGATGAAGAAACTACATGAGCAGGTTCGATTACATATTGAGGAGAAAACAACAAAGTATGCTAAACAAGCTAACAAGGGGCGGAAAATGGTTAGGTTTGAACCTGGTGATCTTGTTTGGATTCATCTTAGTAAGGGCAGATTTCCAAGCAAACGCAAGTCCAAGTTGATGCATGGTCCATTTCGGATTATAGAGAAGGTGAATGATAATGCGTATAAGGTAGATCTTCCTAGTGATTACAATGTATCAGCTACTTTTAATGTGAAAGACTTGACTCCATACTTGGATGATGACGACGATTATGATTTGAGGACAAATCATTATCAACCCGGGGCTGATGATGTGCATAATGGGAATGATAATCCATCTCGTAAAGGTAAATCAAATATGCAAGAGGATTCAGATGGTCCAATGACAAGAGTGAGAGCGAAACAACTACAAAGGACCTTGACGAGTCAGATTGGAATGATTGAAGCTGCGTCGGAGTTAAAATTTGGCAATCAGTTTCAAATTGGTTCAAGGGTGCTTATTTGCCTACAATTGGAGCTTAAAGATGGGAAGAGCCCTTAATGGTTCTTTTGATGTTGGACTACTTGAATTTGGGTTGATAATGCAAATAAGTTAAGAAATTGATGCTGTTTACGTCAGAACAGTAGATAAATTTGAACCCGAATTTGAAGTCATCCATTGCATGTGAAAACAAGACTAATCTAGGTGGATTTCAAGTTCAGAACATGATCTTTCCAGATTGTCCAGCCATGATTGCATTGGACTTTTGTGCAAGAAGTTATAGCCATTTTAAATTCGGTCTGTTTATGTTTCAATTAAAGTCAGAAAATGTGTGCTAGTGTAATTTGTCTGGTTACTTTGTCAAAGTCCAAGTTTTGGGCTTGATTTCTGTCATGTTGAATTTTCCTAAGTGTGGAGGGATGTTCCATTATAAATATGGCATCAGAATATGTAATAAACAACTTTTGGCCAATATTTGAACTTAATTCCGAGAATTAAGAGTTATTCTTCCAAATTGATTTGTGAAAAACCCTACCTGACTTATCACTCTTCAATCACAAAGAGTGTGGCGTCAAAATCCTAGATTGATCTTTGTGGCCTCCAGATCGACTTATCAAAGTATCACTCTAGTTTATCCTCCATTTTATTTACCTTAAAAAAATACTATAATCTAGCCTAAACACCAAAAGAAAGACAATACAACCAGACCCATCCTTCATCCATTTTCGTCAGATTCATTGTTGCCGATTTTTGAATCATTCACGGCACAACAATAACTCTTTAACTAAATCATGTTTTATAATAACGTATCTAATAATATAAGATAACTTTAATTTGTCGCAAATGTCCATTTTAAATGCAGGCCTATCACATAAATGAAAGGATTGATTAATGAATTTAAGAAGTGAAATTGAAAGGACAAAGAGATGGCCAAACTTAGAAAAGAGATGCTGGTGCAGTCCATACCTGAACATTGTTCGGTAATTGGGTCATATCTGGAGCTGTAGATCTCAGATTTAGATCCAATTTATATGGATGGAAAGGTAAGACATAGGCCTACAACTTTCATATAGAGCCCAAGATCTAAAAAAGTCATTTTCAAGTCCAAATTGGAGAAACAACAAAGAAGTCCGAATCTGTCTTCCAGCCCGAACACTGTTCAATATTTGGCCCATATCTGGAGTTCTAGAAGTCCAAATGACCTGAATTGTTTACACAAGAAAGATGAGACAATTATCTACAACTTTCATGTTTTCAAGTGGCTCTAATTTTGATGTTATCAATGACGTTTTGGGCAGACAAGAGAAGATAAGGATTGTCACCAAGTCAAAAGTTGGTCACCCACTCATCAATTAGTCATTAAATTAATAATTTCCATTTTTGGGCTATAAAAGGAGGCATTTGCCATGCATTTAGGCATCTTAGTTTCCAGATCAAGATCATGCTCTTGCTTTCTCTCTTTGTATTTTTTGTAATGTTTATGCTTTGCTTTCATTAATATCAAGTTTATGCCTTTCATTTCTTTTCCTTTACTTAGTTAACTCTTATCGTATTTATGTTCTTATTTTTTTTATTTATTTTTCTTTCTTTCATTATGTGTAGCTAAGTTTATTATGTCAAGGTGAAAAGGTTACACTAATGGTGTAAGAATAAATATAGTGTAAACTTAATATGGACTTTAATGTTTGATACTAACATATTTTGTATTTGTTATCTTGTTCACTTTTTAATACTTTGCTTGTTAAATGACTAATCTTGATTTATGTTGTATAACACTTGGTACAACAACTAGTTGGTACTTTCATAGCCTATACTGTATAGTATAACCGACACCTGAGCTATGAAAAGAATTTGATTTGTTGTTAACATAAGTTATAATCATAAATGCTTGACGAGATTTATAAGTATTAGCATTAATTGAATAAGATGACTAATGTAATCATGTTAACAATCTATAATCAGATTGGAACCTTCTTTGTGTGTGGTTTCCTATTGAGTAATAAGAGTTTATACTATACTTATTTGACATACCATTAGTGGAACCTCTAACTTTGACATTTGTTATTATCATTGTTTAATCCTTACATTAATATTCCATCTCAAAGTTCTCATCATCTTCTTCTTCTTCTCCTTTTTTTTTTATTATTATTACTATTAATATTATTATTGTTGTTATTTTTGTTGTTGTTGTTGTTGTTATTATTGTCATCTATAATTTATACAATTAACCTTCTTATGGTTCGATCTCGGTCTTCCTGGGTTATTTATTACTTCGACACTCCTGCACTTGGGAGAAGACATCAATCTTTTAGTCGTGTCAAGTTTAGTCATCTCTAATACATCTGATTGTGCGACCATGAACTAGGTTCTTTCCGTTAATAGTCATGAGCTGAATGTAGATATTGACACAATGGGAGGTGATACAGATGGGGAACAAACTGATAAGGAGTTGAAGTCACCAATCCTAACAAGTCCACAAACATGTTTGCGCCCCTTATTGGCTTTGGTCACATACACGCGATTCCTCTTTTCAATCTGTTGCCGCACACTCTCATGAAGAGTTTTCACCACCTGTGCTTTATGATTACCATCCAAACTAACCCTTTCATCAATAGGCAAAGGAATCAAATCCATTGGAGTTAAAGGGTTAAATCCATACACAATTTCAAATGGTGAAAATTCAGTAGTAGAGTGCACACTACGATTATATGAAACTCTATAAATGGCAAACAATCTTTAAGTTCTTTTGAATGACAACACGCAAAAGTTGTGTTAAGGTTCTATTAACTACTTCGGCTTGTCCATCTGTTTGGGGGTGACAAGTAGTTGAAAACAACAGTTTAGTACCCATTTTTCCCCATAACACCTTCCAAAAATAGCTAGGGAACTTAACATCTCTATCAGAAACAATGCTCTTAGGGACCCCGTGAAGTCGTACCATCTCCTTAAAGAACAAATCAGCAATGTTAGTTGCATCATTAGTTTTATGACATGGAATGAAAGGTGCCATCTTTGAAAACCTATCAACAACTACAAAGATGGAATCCCTACCCCATTTTAACCTAGGTAAACCCAAGACGAAGTCCATCGAAATGTCTACCCAAGGTTCTTTCGGTACAGGCAAAGGGGTATACAAGCCATGCGGTTGAGTCCTAGACTTTGCTTTCCTACAAGTTATGCATTTATCACATATGCGTTGCACATCTTTTTTTATTTTAGGCCAATAAAAATGCTCATGCAACACATCCAAAGTTAGGCCAATAAAAAACATCTTTTTTTATTTTAGGCCAATAAAAATACTCATGCAACACATCCAAAGTCTTAACAACACCAAAATGCCCCATCAACTCGCGTCCATGTGCTTCACGTACAAGCAATTCATGCATAGAACTTAATGGAACACACAAACAACTCTCTTTAAGCAAATATCCATCAAGTCTATAAAAATTTCCAAAAGCTGAAGTTTCGCAAGCATTGTAAACATTAGCAAAATCACTATCATCCTTGTACAATTCTTTTATGTGTTCAAATCTTAGAAATCTAGCATCCAAAGTAGATAAAAGAACATACCTGCGTGAAAGTGCATCAGCCACAATGTTTTCTTTCCCTTGCTTATACTTGATCACATATGGAAATGTTTCAACAAATTCAACCCATTTGGCATGTCTCCTACTCAATTTACCTTGCCCTTTCATGTGCTTCAATGATTCATGATCAGAATGTATCACAAACTCCTTGGGCCACAGGTAATGTTGCCACGTCTCTAAAGTTCTTACCAAGGCATAGAGCTCCTTGTCATATATAGGGTAATTCAAGGCTACCCCATTAAGTTTTTCGCTGAAATATGCAATGGGCCTCCTATCCTGCATTAACACAGCTCCTATACCGATATCGGACGCATCACATTCTACTTCAAAAGCTCTTGTAAAGTCTGGCAAAGCTAAAACAGGCGCCGAACAAAGCTTATCCTTCAACAATTTAAAAGCCTCATCTTGTGCATCATTCCATTTGAATCCAACAGACTTTTTCACAATTTCAGTTAAAGGTGCAGCAATAGTACTAAAATCCTTCACAAACCTTCCATAAAAACTAGCAAGTCCATGAAAACTCCTTACCTCACTTACCGATTTTGGTGTAGGCCAATCTCGAATGGCTTTAAATTTCTCCTCGTCCATCTCGATACCCTATGCAGTAACGACATAGCCAAGAAACACAATTTTTTCCATGCAAAAGGTACACTTCTTAAGATTAGCATATAATTGCTCACTACGCAACACACTAAGTACATTACGCAAATGATCAAGATGCTCATTTAAGTTCTTGCTATAAATCAAAATGTCATCAAAATACACAACAACAAACTTACCTATAAATGTATGCAAGACATGATTCATTAAACGCATAAACGTGCTAGGCGCATTTGTAAGTCCAAACGGCATGACTAACCATTCATATAAACCATGCTTAGTCTTAAATGCAGTTTTCCACTCATCACCCTCTTTCATCCTAATTTGATGGTACCCACTTTTTAAGTCAATCTTAGAGAAAATACATGATCCATGTAACTCATCTAGCATGTAGCTGGTTGGGGGGTGTGATTAGTACTTAAAAGTGCATTTTAATCATGGTTTTATATCATCATTTTGCACTTGAAATATCAATAACTCCTTAACACAAAACATGTTTTATAATAATATATCTAATAATATAAGATACCTTTAATTTGTGGTAAATGTCTATTTTTAATGCAGGCCTATCACATAAATGAAAGGATTGATTGATGACTTGAAGAACTTAAATTGCAAGGATAAAGAGATGGTCAAACTTAGAAAAGAGATATCGGTGCAATCCAAACCGGAACACTGTTCGGTAATTGGGTCATATCTGGAGCTACAGATCTCAGATTTAGGTCCAATTTATATGGATGGAAAGGTAAGACATAGGCCTACAACTTTCATATGGAGCCCAAGATCTAAAAAGGCCATTATCAAGTCCAAATTGTAGCAATAACAAAGAAGCCCGAATCTGTCTTCCAGCCCGAGCACTGTTCGGTATTTTGGCCATATCTGGAGTTCTAGAAGTCCAAATGAGCTGAATTTGTTACACAAGAAAGCTGAGACAATTGCCTACAACTTTCATGTTTGCAACTGGCTCCAATTTTGACGTTATCAATGACGTTTTGGGCAGACAAGAGAAGATAAGGATTGTCACCAAGTCAAAAGTTGGCCACCCACTTATCAATTAGTCATCAAATCAATAGTTCCCATTTTTGGCCTATAAAAGGAGGCATTTGCCATGCATTTAGGCATCGTGGTTTCCAGATCAAGATCATGCTCTTCCTTTCTCTCTTTGTATTTTTTGTAATGTTTATGCTTTGCTTTCATTAATATCAAGTTTATGCCTTTCATTTCCTTTCATTTACTTAGTTAACTTTTATGTTCTTATTTTGTTTATTTATTTTGCTTTCTTTCATTATGTCTAGCTAAGTTAATTATGTCAAGGTGAAAAGGTTACACTAATGGTGTAAGAATAAGTATAATGTAAACTTAATATGGACTTTAATACTTGATACTAACATGTTTTATATTTGTTATCTTGTTCACTCTTTAATACTTTGCTTGTTAAATGACTAATCTTGATTTATGTTGTATAACACTTGGTACAACAAATGCTTGGTACTTTCATAACCCATAATGTATGGTATAACCGACACCTGAGCTATGAAAGGAACTTGATTTGTTGTTAACATAAGTTATAATCATGAATGCTTGACGAGATTTACAAGTATTAGCATTAATTGAATAGGATGACTAATGTAATCATGTTAACAATATATAATCTGATTGGAACCTCCTTTGTGTGTGGTTTCCAATTCAATAATAAGAGTTTATACTATACTTGTTTGATATACCATTAGTGGAACCTCTAACCTTGACATTTGTTATTATTATTGTTTAATCCTTACATTAATTTTTCATCTCCAAGTTCTCATCATTATTATTATTATTATTACTACTATTATTACTACTACTACTACTACTACTACTACTACTATTATTATTATTATTATTATTATTATTATTATTAGTATTACTAGTATTATTATTATTATTATTATTATTATT